>NW_025335856.1:5937724-6015356 GCF_004798865.1 Varanus komodoensis
CTTTCATGAAGTTTCATCAGCTTTTCACTACACTTTCATGAAGTTTCTGAAAAAGCCAACTTTTTCACTGCACGGGTTCCTCTGGATTATTGGCACTCTAGTAGGATGATGGAATGGGATTTGTGCATGGGAGGGTAGCAGCAATATTTCAGCAAGAATGGAACTATCATTTTAAATCTAAATAAAAAGTTGTTTTATTTATACTTGGCTTTCTCTTCGGTCCCCAAAACATTTACTCATCCCATCCTCAGCCAGGCCTTGCTCATGCCAGGCTTCTGTTCATGTTGCTGGGTACAAGAATTCATGGTTGCATCATGTTGTTGCCTCACGTGGGTCAGAGATGACAAAAATGCTATGTCACCATACAAACTATGGCGGAAGCTGCAAATAATATGGAACCATGTGAAAGGAAATTCCCATAGTGGCGATGCTGCTGATTAAAGCAGAATAAGAGGGGAAACATAAATTTACCTTTTCTTTCAAATATAGGCCATATTAAATTCTGCCCTGCCCCTAGGTGCTACGGTCAATAACTCAGAGTTTGTCTGCAGATGCTTTGAATAATACCCTGTATATTCCACGGACACATGGTTGGGGTTGTTCGCTCCCAATTTCTTCTCCAACCAGTGATCAGCTAGAACAGACTAATTTTGTCCAAACATTGAAGAGATTGTCTCACTTGTGTCTCTCTCTCTACCAATGGAGAAAACGTTCAAGGACTGCTAATGGATATGCATTTGCTGAGTTGTGGGCACTCCTTGTCTTCCCCCTTACATCAGCTCTGTTGAAAGAAAAGTGTGGGGAAGTTTGAGTATTAAAAGACGGACATTTATACAAGTTATCCTTCCGCAAGCTTGTTCCCCTCTGATGTTCTGCTCTAGCCAGGATAGCCAATACTCAGTAATGCTGGAAGTTGTGTTCGCCAGAATTTTTGGACCACCAGATTGGGAAAAGTGGTTACCAATAACATTAAAAGGTGGTGCTATATGGGAACTTTGTTGCTTTCAGTGCCAAAGCACAATGACTATGCATTGTATTATGTGCCATCATTCAGATCTGAAGGCACCGACAAGTACAGAAGTGCTTCATTATCCTGAATGCTGCTCCTTATTGTCCTGAAAAGCTGATCAGCATAGGACCAGGGTCAACCATTTGGTGCCTTCTGGATCCTTTAGACGTCAGTGCCCATGATTTACCATTAGTAATGATGAGTGAGGCTGATGGAGTTGCAATAAAAGACAATCTGGAAGGCTCCAGGTTGCCTATTCCTGGCTTGGGTATTGTGGGACATGCAGAAAGCTCCTTATTCTGTGTAGCTTTTTGACCATCACAGGAGACATGCAAACACTACCACCTACAATCTTCAATGGAACCTCCAGTGAGCCTGGAGTTGTTAGAGACTCTTCATTGTCTTCTCTGACATTTTGAAGTTTATCTGGAAGATAGCATCCCTGCAGGGCTATAAAAAGCAGTATGGTGATCTTTGCTATCTCGAGTCTCCTGGGAATTTTGAAGGATGCCCATTACTGTTGACCCTCTTCCACAAAGACAGTGAACTTTGGGAAGAGGGAAAAAACCCAAACTAGCAGCCCCTCAGTGAAGGGCTGAGAAAGGGTGAGGGCCAGATGACCCAGGGCTTCTCTGGATTCCCAGACCACTCAATTAATGACTGTAGATAAATAATGACTGCCCCATTGAAATGGCAAGCCTAGAGTAGTGTGGGCCACTCAGCCCCTATGCAGCTTCCTAGCAAAACTCGTACTACACCTGTTGATCTACCATGAACCATAGGCATTCAGGTGGGTGCTTCCCATCTTCTACCAGTGCAAGGTAAGAAGTGAGTTAAGGATTCCAGGTCAAGGGAATGATTACATGTGTATAAACTTGGAATGAGCTAACCTAGATCATAGATATAACACAGGAGTAGCTGCACAAAAACTCAGGAATTGGTCGCGTTTCATTTTCTATTGCTCAGATCCTATCATTGGGCCCTACATTTGGAATTGGCCAGCAATGTGGCATCTATTTTTCTTACATTTTCTATGAGAAGAGGTGACCACTTCTTGATAATTACATTCTCACCACTAATTAAAAACCCTTCTGTGCTGTGAAAGCCAACAAAGCACTTGACAGTGATTCAGAAACTCTTATTTTGTAATATGTTAGTCTGCTGATTGTAATGATTGTTTGACTGTGACCTTTGTTTAATTGGGACATCAACTGAAATATGGTTTCAGTGATCTCTACATCCCTCACCTCATGCTTAATTGTGCTTTCCACTCTCACAAGGCCATGTCTTCTCTCAGCTTTCACAAACAAGACTATTAAAATAGGTTGTATGCAATATGAGTCTAACATCCCATTCACTTCACTGCATTGCCTCTAACTGGGAATGGCATTTGGTACAACCCATAGTATCTAGGACAGGAGGTGTAGTCCAAGCCATCTGGAAGGCCCCAAGCTGAGGAAGGACACTTCTGCTGGGAAACAGGACACGTAGGGATGGTTCTTCTCATATACCTGGGGTAGCCATTCATGAATCAACCCAAAGGAGGAAGTGCATCACAAAGAGGACAAAATGGGAGTCATTTGCATAACACTTGCCTATGCTAATTTATATGAAGAGACACATTTAGAAATAGTTTAAATTGTGTGTAATATATCATAGCATAGCTTGGAAGACGGTGACCAGGTGACATGTGTACCTGCTTGTCCAGTCTGCTACATAGGTGTGAATGGTCAGTGGACAGCAATTCTTAGGGTTCATTACCTTCAAACTCGACTTTGCGCGTACAGCTGTTCAGGAAGAGGACCCCTTCAAACAGAAGAGAGTCTTCTGGCAGCCTTTCCAGTACAGGAGACATCTGGCCATCTTACAGGTATACATTTTCCCAACACCATCTTCCCCTGACCACCATTCCTGAGCGTGCGCGTGTGTGCGCGCTTCTGTAATATGTATAATTGTGAATGAAAAGATGTGCAGTTCCAAAGGACGAGCCACAAAACATTCAGTGAAGGCCAGCAGGCTAACCCACCACACCCCCAATCTGATTTCTCTGCAATCCTGGACACACATCCCTGGGACTAGCCGTAAGTCTCATTAAAGTCAATAGGGCTGACTTCTTAATAGACTTGTATAGGACTGCACTTTTAATTAACTTCCTATTTCTATGCCTGCATTTAATCATGGATTTCCCCCCATGAGATTTATTTATTTATTTATTTATTTATTATTGCACAATGGCAAAGCAGGAGCAGCAGCAGCAGCTCTACAAGATGCTGGAAATCAAGATGGCCATTGCACATGGCATTGACACAGGAGGCTTTCCCTGGGGAATATCTGTGTTAAAGGTGCCCCAATGGGAACATCACTTCCGAAGGTGGAAATGCTGTTTTACCAGGGGTGTTGATTCCTCTTCCTCTTTTTTCCCCAATAGATGTTGAACACGTTCCTAGTGTGTGGGGCTGTCCAGGGAAGTCAGTGATATGTATTCATAGCAGATAGTTACAGCATAGGCAAAATGAGAAAATGTGATGGTCCAGAGGAAGTAAAACACAGCGTTCTTCAGGGGAGTAGTTTGGGGTTGCTACACTGCCCTATATAAGGCCAGCCCACTCAACTGAGGTAGTAGCTGTGTGTATTCAGCTCACAGGTAAGAGCATTTTGCATATTTAATCTAAATGGCGGTATTAGATTGCTTTGTTAACATACGTTTCATGCCATGGCCTCAGTGAAATCATAAAACTACTAGGGGGAAGCAAATGCAGGTGATAATTTTAAAGCGCTGCTGGGTTTTGTTTAGACAATAGAAGATAGTTTATTCATTTTTGACATCTCCTGGTGTGGGAGCTAATTAGTTATGTGGGGTAGCAACTACATAATGCTACTTTTTCAGCATAATAGTAGTGGATATCTAAATTGTGCAAAAAATATAATTTACTCTGCAGCCTGTGAAGAGACACATAAGCTTATCTAGAAGTTGCCAGTTTTCAAATCTCTCTGCAGAAAATAGAGGAGGCCTTGGTTACAGTGCCCAAGAAGCCTCCTGTAGACTGAAGTGGAAAAACAACTTGTAAGCCAATGATTTGGGAGAAGGCACAAACTTGGTGGCCTTTAGAACCTCTCTGCCTTGGTGTGTTAATGTGATATTCCAGTCCTGTGTTCTACCCATGCTGGTTTTCTCCCCTTCCACTCTTTTAGGTAACACCTTCATAGTCTCAGTTGTCCTTTGTGGATGTCATAAGCCAATTTTCTCACCGCATGGGCTCCTCTGGATTAATTGCACTTGGTTGGGAATACTGGAATGATGTTTGAACATGGAAAGCTAGCAGCAGTTTCTCAGCAAGAATGGAACTGTCGCTTGAAATGTGAATAAAAGCTGTTTTACTTATACTGGTGTGCTGACTTTCTCTTCTGCCTCCAGAACTTGCAAATGAATCGCCACAAGTGGCTAGAGTGGGAACAAGTTGTGAAAGTTAACATCTCCTGTAGGGCATAACTCAAAAAATAATTGGCAAGCATTTCTACTGAAGCCTTTGCTTGGATGTTATGGATACTGTCAAGAATAGTTTGAAAGGAGGCTGGTTGTACTAGCAGTAGCAGCCATGATTTTCAGCTCACTGTGCCAAGCAAACCCAACCTAACTTACCAAACCTTAAGCTAAATTGCCAAGCATTATTAATACTAAAGCCACCATTATCCTCAAATGCAGAAATAGCGAGATATTCTGTTATATGTGGAATGCCATATTTTTGTATGAAATTAAAATACTTTAAAATTCCAGTCTTCCATACTTATTTGAGAACAAAATCTTCAAGAGTGCTATTGAACTCCTGCTGGAAAGTAAGCATAAACTTTGAAGCCTAGCTTTATTTCAATTGCTGGGACTTAGAGATGTTAATTACTTTTGCTCCCCGCCCCCTTTCTTCCCAGAAAAACACAACTGCGCTTCTGCAGAAAAGGTTTATTTCCCCCACCAGCATCCCTGTACACTACCAAAATTATTTTGTTAGGGTTGCCTCCTTTCCTCCCGCCCCCTGCTTTTTTAATTTAGACTATAAGTATTTACATCCATACCCACAGTCATGAAAATCTTACATGCTTGCCAGAAAACTAAGCAAAATTGGAAAGCTCAAACTGTAATGGAGCTGAATTAGGAGAATCTATTGATCCCTACTTAACCCATATGGTGGGGGCAGAGGGGTCATTCATTTAACCTGAGCAAGTGCCCATTACTGTACACGAAGTGCAAATTTGCCTTCATTACCCTGGTGGATGACCTTGAGAGAGGGCAAGGGAAGTGTGACCTGTTGATTTTGTTTAGACCATTATTTGCTTTTGATACCCTAGCTTGCCTCTATGGGTTGGGAATTGGAGGCACTCTGTTACAGTACTTCCAGTCTTACTCATGGGGTTGATTTCCAAGACTAACTTTAGCTGACTATTTGTCAGGCCCTTGGCAATTGAGTTATGAGGGTCTGCAGGGTTTCATCCTGGCCCCTGTGTTGTTCGACACTCTGTGCAGCTGCTTAGAGCACCCAGTAGGGATTTGGAGCAACTTACCTCCACCTGAAGATAGCCATCTGAACCAGGTGAGGCTGTAAAAGTCCTGCATCAGTGTCTAGATTTATTTTTTTATTTTTTTTATTTATTAAAACATTTTTATGCCACCCCATTCGCCGAAGCCATTGTTAGAGACAACTTGAATGAGAGTCAATAAACTGAAGATGAATTCTGGCAAGATGGAAATTGTGTGGATATGTGGTTCTCAAGTCTAGAAAATAAACTTATCACCTGTTTTGTTAGGGGCTGGACTCCCTTTGAAAGATCAGTTCTTGGTATGGGGACACTTCTAAATCCATCACCATTGCCGGAGGTGACCATGTGTTAGCACCAACCATGACTTCTCCTGGATAGGGAAACTTGACCACAAGGCAGGTGCTAGTAATGTCAGGGCTGGACTATTGAGATGCTCTCAGTACAGGACTGTCCTTAAGGTTGGTCCAGAAGCTGCAGCTGCTAGTTCAGAATGCAGCAGCTCAAATGTCATCAGGAGTTTCCCCTTTGCAGCACGCAATTCTTTTGCTGGGGGAACTGTATTTGCTAAAAGATCAAGTTCAAGGTTTCATTGAGAGTGTTGAAAGCTGAAACAATGTGAGGCCAAAATACTTGAGAAAGTATCTTCAGCCTTACCAAGTCAAGGTGGTCATCAGAGGGGGTGCTCCTGGTGGTTCCTCATGGACCTATGGCCTGAGTGGAGCCCATACAGAGTGGCACCTGCCTCTCTGGATTTCAGGCAGGCACCAACTTCATTTTGTTTCCAGCACCTGTAGAAGATGCTGTTTCCCAGAACCCTACCCTGATTGAACAGCCACAGATTTTTAGTGATATTCTGTTTTCTCTTAAATTTTAATGTTGTCTTTTATTACTTTTTATTGTTCCTTGCTTCAGAATCTGTTTAGATGTGGACTGGTGTATATAAATGTTGAAAATCATACAGAATACTCCCCCACCCCATCCAAAGTTTAAGAATGGTCTTCAAGTGGGATCTATGTGATTCAGAAAATGCTGGGGCACTGCAGAAGTTATGGTGTGGATTTAAAATAAAATAAAAACCCAAACTCACTTTAATCTACTGCAGATTTTTCTAGCTTCCCTTGCAGTCACACATGTAGGCTGATCAACAGCATGAAATCTACTTTTCTTCCCTTTTCAGCTGAGAAGGGGTGCCCCCATGCATCTCGATCATTACACTCTTACCTCTAATTAAAACATGATTTTATGCTGAAATGCCAGCCAAGCACTTGACGATGATTTGAATGTTTTTCTTCTGTCATCCTTTATTTTGCTGGTTGCTTTTCTGTGGTCTCTGTTCAATCCGGCAATCGTCTGAGATGGTCTTGGGTCAGTGATATTTACATCCCTCGTCTCCTGCATAATCTTCTTTGTCACGCTGATAAAGACGGGTCTCTTGCAAGCTCTAGATATCAGACTGGGTTATAACACCAGCAGTTACAAAATGCAGGAGTTATTATAACATTTATGTCCAGCCTGTCCTCCATGAAGTTCAGGAATGGCTTTTTTAAAAACAAAAACTGCCACACAAGGTGACATACGAGGGATCCCAAATGATCCCTATTTCAATCACTGACCATATGCAGACCTGCCTGACTGCTTAGAATGTTGCTGATCAGAAATTAACATTCTACGAAATAGTCAGCCCTGGTCTAACAAATCTTTCCTCAGTTCTGTTGTTTTCTGCTGGACTCTGTCCCCAGGTGTGGATGACACTGTAGTCCTGCAGTCCTACTATTCAAGTAAATGTGAAGCCAGGCCTATTATTCAACCTGATTTTAATGGTGGTATTATTTCCATTATATTTTCATTGCTGAAAGTTGCCCGAAGGGACGAATAAATGAATGAATGAATGAAATATTAGCCTGAGTGTAAGGGCCTCAGAATAAGTTTAGCCCATTGGACAGTGTTAGTTAGAGACATGAGGGAATGTAGGAGAAATCCATTGCTAATCATTCCTATCAGTATCTACTCTGTGTGCAGGTTTTGGACCGAGCACCGACACGGACACAACCTGAATCCAAAGTCTGCACATTTGCAGTCACTTGCACTGTGATTTGCAGACCAACAACAAAAAATCAATAGCATGTGTATATTTTTTAAAAAGAGTAATTTCACATTGAGTACATTGCAAAACTATGCACGAAAAAAACTTTTTGCAAACTGTATCTCCAATACCCTTAATTACTGAAAATATGGAAGGCTGAGTTAGATGGTGGGGTTAATTCAGCTGATGGGGGAAAATGAAGGGGGCGGCTCAGGATTGAATTTGAAAGCTTTGGATTTACCTTCCTCATCATGATTTTCCATTAAGTCTTCTGAGAAGCTATTATTAATATATATCTGTTCTAATAGCTAAGAAGACTCACATAAACATGAAATATATAACCGCAGGGGAAACAATTTTGTGTGTATTCAGTGAGCTTGAGTGTCTCTCTTGGAATATAACATTCAAACAGACCAACACCTTATTTTGCTCACTTTCGGGCAGCATTATCGGAATCCCTGTGGTCCACATGGACATAATAGACTTTTGTGCCACTACACGGGTTTCATTTGGACTGTGTATAACTGCTGCTCTGCACTCATCCTGAGTGTTCTGGGGAGATAGCAAGGTTCATTACAATAAGAAATCATCCATATTAAATGTTAATAAAATGTGATTTTATTCATTCTGGTATGTTCTTTCTGTTCTGCTTTGCGAAGTCTCCCCAGCTACCAGCATCAGCACGAAAGCAAAGATCTTGATCTGCTTAGTGTTAACCTCTGTCCTTGTGGCTGGGAAAGGTCACACTAGCACAGTTAGCAAGCTTCTTATATCTATAGTATAGCTCAGTGGTTAGAGCACTGGACTGGAACTCAAGAGATCCAAGTTCTAGTCTCCACTCAGCCACTCACTGAATGATGTGGGTCAGTCCACTGATTCTCAGCCTAACCTGCCTCACAGGATTGTTGCTCTGGGAATTAAAAGAGGGGAAAAGGCAGGATATAAGTGGAATGTAATAAAATACAGAGAAGGAGGATTATGCAAGCCACCCTGGGTTCCTTGCAGGTAAAAATGATGGGATATAAAAATAATGAACGAGTGAATCTGTAGTGGTCAGAAATCACAAGCAAGTATTTCTGCTATAATCCCATGAGTAGACATTGGTACATGAGTAGACATTGATTGGTAGCATGTGAGCACAGAGCACTATCTATGAAGGTAATACAAACAGGAATCCACAAAAGTAGCTTGACTTACTTACCAAAACTCCCTTTGATCACACTATGAATTCAACCACCATCATCCCTCAAACTATGCAGGAGGCTCACAGAAGAAACCAGAATGTCACCAGCTTTTTCTCCACTAGCAGCAAACTGTTCAAACCCCTCTCCCACTGCTACTCAGGAGTGGGCACCTACTTCTTTCCCAAGGCCTCTGTGCCTCTTAAAGAGCTCCAGGATCAACTCTTGTCCTGCCTTGGCTTCCAGGAGACTTTGGAGAGTAGAAATATCTGGAGAAATGGCTCTTCCTTCCTTCCTTCCTTCCTTCCTTCCTTCACCAGAGCTTCCTGCAACTCAGAAGATACCCCACCTGTATCCAGCATGAAGCATTAAGGGAGAGATACCATCTTGTTTCACCTGTACAAAGTTTAGCTTAGGACAGAAACAGAAGAACACACTTTCATTCTTTACCCAGGCTGCTCTCCAGGTGAGAACCGTCAGGAGTTGTTGTGAGCCTTTCTTCCAAGGAACTTCCACAAAGAGCCTGATAAGGAGTAGTACTGTGCAAGTGTCTGCAAACTGCCAATTCACAGAGAACCAGCAGGAAGAGCGCACATCCTCCAATATGAACACTGAGAGCAGCCTTCCCTAGCTTTGTGGGCTTCTTTAAAAAAAAATCTAGGAGTCCTACCATTAGGAGTAGGACCCATGTGCCCCCAACCCTCAAGAGTGATTTTTCCAATTAGATCATGCAGACGAATCTTTCCCTAGTTTCCAGTAATTTCTGGTATAGACTGTTTTGGATAGAAACATTACTGCAAGATATTTCTTTGAAAAAACAACTTTCCCATGCAACACAGCTATTCTTCCCAGTCCCCCCATGTTAGAGTCAAAGGGAAAACCTTTTGTGTCTGGCATGTGCTGGGTGAGCAACTTAAGGCCACTTGCAGGTGCAAATTATAGGGCCCAAGACATCATTACCATGGCATTGATATCCCAAATTTGAATGCACAACACTGAAGGTAATCCACGCCCACTTAAAAGCTTCATATAATAACGCAATAAAATGCAATGGCTCACATGGACACATCATGCAGCCAGGACCAAAATTCCACACTGAGGTGCCTGAAACACAAAGGTCTTGGATTCTGGGTGCCGCCAGTCCTTCCCTGTGCTCCCCCTTGACCTTGGTGCAGCCATACTGCCAAAGGGGCTTCAAATAACATTTGCAGATGGGCAGGATTGCCCAGGAGGAGACTGCCCTTTAAGTATCCCAGTCCAAACCGGTTTCTTTAATCCCCTCGTTTGTATTACTGGAATAGTGCGGTTGTTACCTTTTCATGGCTGCCATCCCAGGAGTGGGTGAAGCTAACATAGCATTGGTTTCCTTAGTGTCAGCTTCCCAGGTGCAAAAACAAGTCTCACAAAGACTTGTTAAACTTCTGTGATCGGTCCAGCTGTTAATTCTCTGCCCCACAACACCATGTTCAATGACAGCTCACGTCATATCATGACTAAGTGCAAGCAGCCCTCTGTGCAAATCAAAGAAGAGGGGGGATTTGGAACAAAAGCATGAGAGAGCCAGAAAGCAAACAAACCAGATGTAACTCTGCATTGTGAAATGCATATTAGCATAGGCTATTTCTTATCTCCATCCTCCAAAAATCCCAGAGAAGCAGTTGCCAGCTGAAAAGAATTTATTGGGGAGGACGAAGTAGCTGACAGGCACTGGGGCTTGCTTCTCTCTGATACTAGCTCTCTGGCTGTGGGAAGAGGGAAAACCTTCACCAGTCTCTGCAATTAGAGGGTGAAGTAGAGGGTGTTTGGCTGAAGTAGAGGGTGTTTGGCTGATTATCTCAGGTTGGTTTATTTGCAGGCTGTTCCATGTGGGAAAGGGGGGAATCAGACCTCAAGGACCTTGATTGTGTCCTGCCTTGATGTTCAGCACTAATCATCACCAGTGGCAAAAACAATTTCCTTGTGTCACTTCTGGTTGTCACATCCCTGTCTGTGTGTGAACATGCTAAAATTGTCATAGGCATGCCAGGGCAATCTCGATACATCATGGCATCTGTCTAAAGGAAAAGTCCTCTAGCAATTAACGGGTCTCTTGTCCTGATACATGAGTGCAAGTGGCATAAAACAGAAATGCAGTTGCAACACAATCTACTCGTCTCTCTGTGTGAGAGAGGTCAACATTTCAAAGAGATCACACACACATGTACACAGCAGTAAATCTCAGATCTTGAGCCAACCTGTGGTAGGGATGTGCAAATGAGCAAAATCTGAGCTTGCTAAAGTTCTCCAACTTCCACCACAAAGCCCATTCCAACTGAAAGACCATCTCTGATTGCAGGTTTGGTTTAGTTCTGGGTTATTTTGTTTTAATTTTCAAAAAACAAACCACCCCATAGAGTCAGACATGACTGGACTTTAATGTCATGGGGAAACCTTCACCTATCTTCATAGGTATATATAAATATATAGAAAGAGGTAAGCGCAAGCTTTAGAAAAGACTGGAACAAATTCCTCATGCAACCCCAGGAAATCAGTAGCCATGGTAGAATACAAGACTGTCCACCCCATCAAAATAGAGTGGGTGTGAATAAGAACACTTTCTGCTTGTTTACTCTCTGCATGTCATAAACTAGCACATCTTGGAGAAACACTGAACATAGTCCTCTGCTTGATGGGGTACACTGAGGACTGTTGTTTCAGAACGAAAACAAAAAATACGAAAAAGCATTCAAAATTATTACCACCCACCTGCAGTCTGCAATAATGCAAGAATTCCCCATATCATTCTTCAGAATGTGTAAAAGGTTCTTACTCTCTAGCTAGTCTGCAGACACCTGGATACAATGGAACTTCCTTCCAAGGAAACATTCTGCAGAGCAAGCCGCTGCACAGAGGCCAAGGGACTATTTCTAAGCAAATGTAGGAGAGGTTAGGGTGTAAAGTGCATCATAAGGCAATTTCTTAGAAGACCAGGCAGACATAGATCATTGTCTTCAACTTGATCATATCCTTTTATCCAGGAGTGAGAGAGCCTTTTCAGCCCAAGGACTTAATTTAATCTTGGAGAAACTCCTGGGGCCATGTGCAAGGGGCAGGTGGGCTGACTCGAGAGAGAGAGAGAGGGGGGGATAAAGGCAGAAACGTAGCAAAAAGAGAAGTCCTAACACCACCCGTGTGCAATCCCTATGCGTGTTTAAATAGAGAAAAGCCCTACATAACCCAGCATGCCCTTGATTGTGCCAGAAACTACATTTTAGGATTGAAAGTGGAGAAGAAACCACTCAAAAGCCAAGGAGCCACCGAGTGGTGTGGTCTGCTGGGGGCACTAGAGAACCAAACTGGAATTTCAGGAAGGGCCAGCTTTGGTTCAGGATCCCCCCTTGTTCCAATCTGGTTGCAGCTCTGAGATGCCCCTCTCCTCCTCCCCAAGATAGTTGTATGGTGTTATGACAGCTCAGTAGGAAGTCCCAACACACCAGCAGAATGCCAGCAAATCCTAACATTTCCCAGAATCTATCCACTGACTTATCTTTTTCTTAAGCAGCTCCCTGAAACTATCAGAAGCTTTAACCATCTGATGGATATGGCCTACCACACGCCCAAAGGCTTCAATTTAAGCATGATGTAAGGTGTGCTCATATGGTGCTTGGATTACTCCATTAGTCTCTTCAGGATCAAGGCTCTTGCTATCACCTGCATGCGTAGAAAACAGACCAATAAGAGAACTATCTCAGGATGGATTCAAAGGCATAGATGGATTCAAAGACATAGATACTACAGGGGATGGTGTACAAGGGAATGAGTGCACTTCATTTTTTCAGTTTTCAAAATGAGGAATTGAGTTTTCAATAGAAGTGATGAAAAAAGCATAAAGGAAAAGGATAAATGCATTAAACAGGCTCACCTGGAGCTTTCTCTAAGCAGACCTGCTGTTTCAGTATACAAAATATTTTGTCAAGGTGAGGAATGATGATCAGGTGGAACTAACATTCAGGGTTCATGGGGAAGTCTTTTTGTGGGACCTTCCAGCACTATATAGGCAGTTTCTAGGGCTGGGGAAATAACATGTATTTAGTGAAGAGACGATTTGGTGGTGAGTTTTCAGTGTAGATCACATATTAAGTTAAAGGGTTGTATTTGGTGGGGAGGGGAGAATGAACAAAGCTGATAATGGAATAATGTGATGGGCGGAAATATGACTGTAAGAATTATGTCTCCTTTTCCAGATATATTGATTACAGCTGGTAGGTATGTAATTATCAATACAACTTTGCTCTTTATAGCTTGACGGTATGTAAATTATGCCATTAAGTTGTACAGTCAATGGCAAGTGTTCTATAAAACTAATTGTAAATGCCCTGGAGTAGCTGTCTTCTGATATGTGCTTAGCTTAAGAGGCTGTTGCAGTTGATGGGGTGCAATTACACCTGCTCATACCACCAGTGAGAGGGCTGTCTAGGGAGGAGGGGAGCCCCCAGCTCCACTGTGGCTCCACATGTTCCTTGAGGGCCCTGATGAACCTGTACCACGCACAGGCTGTACATGCCTGCTGTGAGCTAAATCCCCCAAAGTGACTTTGCTTCAGAGGAGCAATGCAGAACCTCAAGCTTCAGATCTCAGAGTGGACATTCAGAGTTCCTCAAAGGCCCCAATCCCCCCTCCCAGCCATCAAGCCCTTGGAGATGTCCTACCTTTAGGGCTGTTTCCTTACCATTTGAAACAGTTGCAGTGTTGTTCCTAAGGCTTAGCTACTGACACTTAGAGCTTCAAGCAAAAACATGCTGGTATTTTTGGCTCTTCCCCTCTTGCTTGTGTTCCCACCTCCCACTGGAATGTGACTCTGACAGCTTCTTTGAAATGGATGGAAAGAGATTCAACAGCCCTGGCTTAGAGGTTCTCATTTGCAGTGAGTTAAGGTTGCATGACCAGCCATAAATCCCTCTGTTTCACTTCCATTACTTGGATGGTTTTGAAGTGCTCTTTAAAATCAGAGCTACTTTTGGAATGCACTTCTGTAATGCAATCTTGACTAGATCTCGGATTATACCTTTAAAACTTCATGAAAGCTGCTATTCCACCAGACCAGTAGGGGTGCTCAACCTTGCAACTAAAAGAGCATGAAAGCTACCTTGTGGGAAAGGTTCCCTGTGCAGCCTGCCCTTAGCGCCCTCTCTGGGTGGTGGGCTACCCAGTTTTGTCCCCCATGTTGACATGAGGTTCAGTTTCTAGGAAAGTGGAGAGAAAGCCAACGTGCTCATCAGTGCATAGAGCAAATTGTCCTGCTCTAGCCCAGATTAATGCAAGTCGTAGCAAAGGAACTCCATGCCGTCCCATGGCATGGACTTATTCAGAACTACAAAATGGAGATAGGTTTGGATCCCAAACCAGTTCTTAATGGCAAGGCAAAAACTAAATTGTTCTTGCTGCTGATAACTAGTCCACACATAGCTGTGGTCAAAGGAGCAACCATTTGGATCAGGCAGTGGAACATCGATCAGAACTGAGCTCTAGTAAAAGCTTGTGATTTAGTCATCCTTGTACAATAGAAAGGGAGCTTAAGCTCAAGGCCTTTCTGCATCTTTCTTCCCCTGTCCAACTCTTCATGCCTGATGATACAAATGCATGGTTTAGCAATAATAAGGGCATTGAGAGACATCCTGAAAGATGCACACAAAGCTTGAAATCCCTGGGTGAAGGCAAAACTCTGTTGTTGGAATGTAGCACTCAAATAATTTAAGAGTGATGGATTTTGACAATTAATATGCAGACGGGTGTTGAATATTTAGTGCGGCTTGTCTTCTTCCCCTTTATGAACAGGTTGTTTGTGTGAGCACTCTAATTGTATGAAAGTGGGGATGCCATGAAATTTCACCTAGAGCTGCTTCTAACACTTGTCCGATGATGGTGGCGTTTGCACTGGTGCTCCAGTGAGTCGCTAACTCAGGGCTGTATCGCACAAGCATGGCCCATGTGGTCCATCAGACATATATTTTTAAACACAGTAACTTTGGTGTTAGAGTAACATCCCAGAACTTTACTTGGTTGAAGCTTCTGTCAGCAAAGCTTAACTTCCATTGATTTTAAAAGTTCAGTATGTCACAGTAGCTTTCTCTTGCAGATAATCTCCTAACACCTTTCTTACTTGCAGTCTCTTGGGGCTAAAGCAGTTCATTGGCTTGCATTTTCTTGTCACAACACTCAAAATGGGAGACAAGCTGAGCAAAAAGGAGTTTGAAAAGCCAACTGGACAGAAAGTTGAAGCTGAAGAAGCTGCTGAAGCCACCATGGAGGTTTCTGAAGCTAAAGAAGAACATCAGCTTCTTGCAGGAATTCCAGGTAGAAAATCCTCCAGAGATCTTCTACTATTTGTTGTGGAAGAGGAACATGAAAGTTCAGAAGAGCTTGGAATTGAAGAGGAAGCATCAGTTAAGGCAGAACCTGAGCTGCAAGATATGAACCCAGGACAAGAGGAGGTGGAGCCTCTCCTTTAATCTGGGCCAAGGGGGAAACCCTTAACTGGCTGTAGTAAGATCTAGGAACTATCCTGTATGAAGGAATCTCCTTTTGAAGAATGAGAGATGTCCCTTGCTGAAGAGAATCCTGAAGATACCTCTACAGAGCTTTCCTGATAAGAATGTAAATACTGATGGAGAATACCACCTGATTTCTGATCCTGCTGACAGAAGGCTCTTTTCTGGGTTCCAATCTCCATCCATTGCAACTTACCAAGTGGAGTGAAGACCAGTCAAGTCTCACCTTATCTTCCTGGGAAATACTGAAATATTTTTTTCCTAGCATGGCCTTTGCTACCGGGAAGAAAGAGAGGGATCCAGAAATCCTGTATCTTATAGAAAACCTCTTAAATGTATGGCTATATTACTGAAGGGTATAGCAGTCTAGATACTTGGTAGGCTTATGATCTGATGCTTATAAGTTTGCTTGGGCCATAGTCAACTTTCATAAACTGCCCAATAACAGTATGGAAAATAAATGGGTGATGTCTCAGTGAACAGTTGCATCAAGAAGCCACAGTAGTATTTTTTCTGATTATTTGAAGGAGAAACACTTCATTTTTTCCTGATATAGAATTTTACAATTTGATGCCAATAAAATGTCATTTTATCATTGCAACTTACCAGCGTCTTTACTTCAGAGATCAGGTTGGATCAGTGCTTGATCTTTGAACAATTACCTCCCCATAGCCTTAGAAACATTTCTGTAACAACTCACAGCAAATTCCATGCAAATCAAACTGGAAAACCAATGCGGATATCCAATTCATTACTTTGGCCAAACTTCCTCTGCAAAAAACTGTTTTAAATTAGGGTTTCTTTTCTGTTTAGATGGGTGAATGAGGAATGACCAGGACTCTCCAAACATCTTCTCACTGCTGATCTAGAGCCTGCTTCCCATTTGCAACTGCTGATCACTTTGCTCCAATAGGAGACTTGTGCAGACTGACTAGGGATGGAATGAATGATTGGTGCAAATTTTCACATACTTGCACAAGGGTGTTTCAAGGAGAGCCTGGACATGCTCATGGTAGGCATGTCATGAGTGGCGCCAGCTGGAGCCGGGGGTCAGACTAGAGAGCCCAGCAGGCCCCTTCTGACTCACTCTATGTTTCTAAATTTCCTCTGTAAACTAAAGCGAGCCTGGCTAATTTCACTGAACAAAATTGTGGAAACTGAACTGGAAACAGCAACGAGAAAAATATAGAATATTAGACAATTTGTGAACATCTTCAGCAGATGAGTGTTCATGTTTTGGGCTTTGAGTTGGGTTTGCCTGCAGGTTCTGTAAGCAAAACCCATGTCCATCTATCCTTAGTTCTATAGCCTTTTACAAAAAGCTACTAGGATACAGTCACTCCTTGACATGCAAGGATAAATTCTGGAGACTTGCCATGGTTAGCTGACACCAACGTGCTCTCAGCAGTTGTGTAGCAGCCTTAATTATAACTGGCAGTCATGCGTGTGCACACTGTGAACATGATTGCACCACAGTTCAGGTCCACATGGATATGCCATTGCTCTGATTGAATCGTAGTAATTCTTCCATGAACGTTTTAGGTTCAGATCACTATGCATGAGCTACGTTGCAGCTCCTTTGTTGGCTTCTACACTAAAATTTCCCATTCCACTTCTTGGTGCTGTTTCGGGAAACAGCACCAATAATCTAAGACCTATGAAGGGTCCTTGGTTGCGGAATGTGGCCATGGGTGGTGCTCCTCACTTCACCCCAGGAGAAGTGTTCATAGGACTTTGGGGTAGATCTATGTACCAATCACACACCTGTCAGGAGGATGTGGTGAATGGAGCCATGGGCTGAGAGAAGAGAAGGTGAGCGAAGCTTGCTCCCTGCTTCCCTCACAATACTAAATAGCGGTTGTTAGTCACGAAGTCGTGTCCGGTCCATTGCGACTCCATGGACAACATTCCTCCAGGCCTTCCTGTCCTCCACCATCCCCCGGAGTCCACCCAAGCTCACAACTAAATAGTAATGTGGAACAATTCACCCTGCTTACAGGCAGCAAAGCTGGAGTGGCTATTGTGCTAAATATGCGTGGAGTGCAATACTGAAATTTTCCAACAGCACATGAGGAACTTAAAAAAAAAATCAGTGAATGGATTAGAAAATTCCTTTCTGAGGAATATTAACTGATTAGCAGCAGCTTTAGAGTATCGAATAGGGTCTATTCTCATCCTTACCAGGAGGCTGATAAAATAAGCAAGTGCTTTCTTCCTGGGCTACAGCTTCTTCCGAATGAAAAGAATGCCCCCTAGTTGTGGGGGATGGGAGGGGGGAAGGAAAGTCTCCTTAATTAGACAAAGGGGACTCATTTAATAACCAGTGTGCCAGGAAGAGTTCTATTCCCCTACCAGATTAAGAACTGTGCAAGTAAGTAATGGTTCATATAACTGCAAACACGTTAGGAATATTTTTGATACACGCTGCAATTGCCCTCCAGAGCGCAGTTTCCCAAGCAATTACCAGGCCAGCTCTAGTCCTGTTAAAAAGCAAGTGTATGATACAGACCAGCTAACAATTTGTAAATTCTTCCGTTCCCAATTATCTGATGCTGCACTGCAGTTACTTTGATTAAGGCTGTAGCATGAAGGCCCTCTCCCTGGAGCTCCTTCTGGTTAAGGTGAGTAAGCAATGTTCTCCTTAGCATTGATGTCACTTCCTTTGCTGAATTCTCAAGACTCCCAGGTCCATGGAGCATTTCACACATAATCAAATCAAGAAGCAAATTAAGTATCATTGGAAGCACAAGGGAAACAGCCAACAAAGTATCTCAGGGCCTATCTCCATTTACCATTTCCAATTGCTCATTTACATTTCTCAGATGAACCGAAATTAATTTGCAGGAATGCACAGTAAAAGTCCCAAGCCTGTACTCGTGCCATTTTGCTCTCAACAGCTAGCATAAAGCTTTAAAATCAACCCACCTCTATCCCTGGACAGGAGTTTTTCTTGGACTTTTTCCTGGGCTAAGGGAAAGCCTTTGCCTTCTACCATCACCAACACATTTATTCTCAAGATATGCCCCAAATTGCACTTTCATTAAATTTTATTCATGTTCATGTATCATGTGATCCTGTTCTGTTCATAACTATGAATGTCAACAGGAATGAAAAATTGTATGGAAATTTTTCATATTTTCCCAAACCTGCATTCATATTTGAAAGTGTGCACATTCACAAAAGCACTCTCCCAAAAATGTGCACATGCACATGTATCCATTTTGGAAATGCATCTTTGTACAAATACCCCCGAAAATAGCATTTTCATCTTTTGGTTTGCTTTACCTTGGGTAAAGTATGCTTTCTCGTGTACTGCGGAAGGAATGCTCAGGTTTGTGAATGCAAAAAAGCTTTGAGGAAGAATTTGGAGAACATTAATAACTATGAACTTTGCATGTTTATTCATCCCGAAGCAAGAGCTGGGGGCTTCATCCAGATCAATTAAGAATTACGACTAGAGGACTATCATTACGACAATTGGTAATGATGTAGGGAGGGCCCTAGAGGGGTGAACCAGGTGGATCAAACCTAAGTTCTGTGCAGGAGAAGGACAGGTACCCAGGCACACTCCAGGTATTAGAGAATACTCATCACAGACTCTTTGTCCATTGCCCATGCTGGCTGGGAATAATGGAACTGGAGCGCAACACTGGGTCAGAAAAACCGGCTGTCATTAATGAACCACTAGACTAGCTGAACACAGATTCAAATCCAGACATCTACACGCTAAGGACTCAAAGGTTTGGGCCTGGACAGATAAACCCTTTGGTTCAATTTTTAAAAAATAATCCTATCCTGAATGGGCAGGGATATGTGAATTTGGCGAATTCCTATCAAAACCAAAGACAAATATTTTTCTTTCCTTGCTGTTGCTACCATTGTCTGGACCAGCATAAGGGCTGTGCGAACGAACAAGGCTGGAGAGTCCAGGCAGCTCCAGTGGTTCTTGTCACTAGGCCCCCTGCTGGTTCCACTGTTGCATTGCAACAAAAGTCTTCACGTCTTGGTAATGGAGCAGAAGCATCTCCAGATAAAATGTAATGTGTATTGAGGATGGTGGTGCGGCAGATGCTGACAGGGCAAGTCACAGTTGCTAACTAAGTGCGATGGGTCTCACCTTGCTTGGAGTAAGACCATTAATACCAGCATCTCCGCCTTGCTGCTTTCAGCAGGTTTACAGTTCAGTCTTCCTCCCATTCTGCTAGAAATAGACTGAAACAAATGCCACTTGAAATAGCAACCTTTAAAAGTCTATAACTGAGGTCCCTTAATTGAAAGCAAAACTATACCTAACTTAAAGAGTTGGTATATTAGAAGCTGAAAGATGGGAATTAAGCAAATAACCTACCCCTGATTGAGAAGATTGTAAACAGGACTGAAAGATCTCCATACCAGCTACCCGATGGCACACTAGTGTGTCTTTTAGCACCTCCTTTGCTGCAAATGTGTTTACGCAATATTTTGTTTAGCATTTGTAAGAGAGCCCCTGCAAAGCTGTAGGCAATACTTGCAAGTGATAGAGGGACGCTCAGTAAAGGGGCGGCAGTTGCACAAAGTCCTATCCCAGGTTTTTTGCCTTGTTTTTTGCTCTCTTAAGTGCCATGTAAATTACATCCTGCTCCACACTTGCTGAGTTTAATGCATAGCTGAGCTTGCTTTTGATCTGTTGTTCAAGGTCTCCCTCTGCTATTAATTCTAGACCCTCTCTTTTTTCCCTCCTAAGACACCAGCTAGTTCCTCAATTAACCGAGGATAGATTTGCAAGGGCATTAATTTAACAGCAGAGATAAGCGCCATACAAGCTGGTAGGGTGTCGTCAGCAAGACCAACATGTGCCCACGCTAACGGGGCTCTGGGGTTTATCGAAGTCTGTGTACTACAATCTGAATTTAAGCGTGCCAGGCCAATAAATATCTTTTTATGATCGCTGCAAATAGATGAATGCCTGACATATCTGTACAAGGGCCCCCATATCTGCCATTAGCAAAGTACATGAAAAACAGGCCTCCAGGAAACTTTGCTGCCACTTGCTATCAAACAGAGCTGGAGAAACAAATCAATAGCCTGGAAAGATCCATCTTCCTCTGATCAGCTATGCTTCTTCCACTCTTCACTTCTTTTTATATGAACCATGATTCTTATTAAAATGAAACAGACTGTTTTGTGGGAAAGGGAGTAGATTCATTGAACACCAACTCCAGGAACCCAAATGGCCAGAGAATAAGTGTCTGGTCAGACAGTCCTCCTATTTCTTTCCTGATGGACTTGTTTAATATATTGACAGTTATCTATTATGGCTGAGCTGTTGATACAAAGAGCAAATTGGCACAATACATGTGATTCAATTGCATAGGTGGGAATTGAGTTCTCCCAGACTGGAAGGTTAGCATTCGCCCAGCTTCATTCATAGCAAGGTAAGAACGTAAAAAGAAGCATGTTAGATCCAACCAAGGGCCTGTCTAGTCCAGGGTCCTGTTCTCATGGTGGCCCAGCAGATGCATCAGCGGGGATCCCACAGAAGCAGGTGCGATGGCCACCTCCCACTCGTGTTCTCCTACAACTTGTGTTGGCAAACACACTGCTTCTGCAATGGTGGCTAAGTGTAGTCAACAGGACCAACAGCCAATGATATTCTGTATAAATGAGCTTAATCCCCTAAGCAGGAGAATTAGTCCTCTTATGGATGGAGGAGGGAGTGTTTAGCCACTTTCCCACTAATGTAACAAACAGTAGGAACTAAACAGAAGAAGCTCCCTCTTCTTATACTGGGCAGACACTTGGCCCAAAAACCTCTAATCAAAAGAGGTTGCCATGACTCCCCAGCATCTCTTGTAACATTTCTTCTTTCTTTAATCTTGGAATATTCCATGATGCCTCAAGCCGTACCTGTTGAAAGGATCAAAAGTGTTCTCCTAGAGCTTTCCTGATTGTCTGTGCCAGACATAAGGCCATTGCTCTGCAGACACAATATGGCGAGCAAGGTGGTGTGACGAGCTCTTCTCCATGCCCTACTATCGTCACCCAGAACAACGGATACCCCGTTTTTTAAAAACTTAAAAATATTTGCCTTGCTCCAGTCATCCTCAAGGCCAAACCTATAGTGAACCTGTGCTGTGCAGCTCCACCTCTAATCAATAATAGAGAGTCTTTGAGGGCCATCCTGAAAGTTACCTGTTAAGTCAGGTAAAAGGTATGTTAAGGGAGGGGGAAATAACCAGTTTGAGATTGGATGGGGGAGAAGGTTTCACCCCTTTCTTGCTGTGTTGGTTTGCAGCTGAAAATCTCCAAAAGTGGCTATTTGCTCCTTCCTGCAGGTGCTGTTTGCAGTAGGCAGTACCTTGTGCACAGAGCAGTCAAAGGAGCCGTGCTTTATTTCTGTTTTTAAATGGTGTTTCTATAATTGTAATTGTTTTCTATTGTTAGCTTTTTTTGGTGTCTTTTTTATTTTTATTTTGGGTGGCTGGGTGCATTAGAAATCAGAGAATACGTGTATAATCCTATGCATGCTAATATGCAAAAAATATGTTGGAGTTGTAGACTATGTTGGTCTAAATATGCATAGGATTGTGCCCTAAAGGACTGTAATTTATCTGCAAACCAGCACAGAGCTAAATCCCTTCCTCCTGAAATTCCATGTAGGATCATCCTATAATTATGTTTCCCCTGAAAAAGCAGGAGGTCGCACAAAATTTTGCTTTTTTAGGAAGTTGCTAAATCTAGTAAGTAGTTCACATTGAACGTGGGAGATCACATACGGCCTCCGCCACACAGGCTGTGATATTACAAGAAGCTCCAGGAGGTGGTGGGGCAGCCAGAGGAAAATTGCATCCCACATATGCTGCAAGAAAGTACTGCATCTTTGTAAATTTGTAAGGCAGGCAGTGAATGACGAACTAGAAAATGTTCTCTTCCATCTCAACATGGAACTCAGGCCAAATGTATCTCCAATCTTTTAGCAACAGAGAGATGCTTCAACATTTAAATTCCCCCCATCAACACAGAAGAGGGAGATGTGGATCAAGACGGGTGCAAAACTTGGACACGCACCTGCTTTTTAGTACCATTGTATTTTTCCCTACCACTTTATACAAATACAAAGGGTCATTATTTTTCCTCCCTCTTCCTTGTCCTGGCAGGAGCCTTGGACATTTGACAGCCATTGAAGGGCTGGTGGAGAATGATCACTGAAAGCTTTGCCTCTCCCTCAGCCGGCCATGTCCCTCCACTGAATCTCAGCTTGCATTGTAAGTGCCTTGTAACTCTTTACATCACTCTATGCACTCTCAGGACCAGAGTGAAAGGCAAGCATGGCTGGGATTCTGCCACATCCCAGGCAGGACTGGGCCATTGACGTGACCCCATAGAATTGGCCTCCCTCTTCACCACTGCAGTCTAAGTGGTGGACACCCTGCCTGTCAGTCCGGCTTAGACAATGGAGGTAGTGAGGAGGAGGAGATTCTGCAGCTGACTTCATCGCTAGCTCTTTGCTCATCTGACAAGCAAGTGGTGCCAGTGATGAGAAGAGGAGCAAGAGCAGCTGGCCACAGCAGCACTGGAAGGTTGACTTGCTCAGGGAGGTGCTCCATGGACGCTGCCTTGCCCAAATGCTCTCCAAACCCTGGAGTGGTCACTGTGCGCTAATGGCCTGATGGGCAGCCCTGCAAGCCAACTCAACCGGGGCAACTCTCTCTGAGTGTCACACAGACACACACGGCCGTTCGCTGTGTGGCTCGCAGGGGAGCAGGTGCGTGGGGCAGAGGTCCACAGCCCCACCCCAGAGAATGACTGGGGGCTTCCCAAACGTGCAAGGGCTGCTTGTGCTTTCCCTGTGTTGAAAGCGACATAATGTGCAGGAGCATATAACATAAGGCAGCATAAGTCTGCCTGAATTACGCAGATTTTCATCTAAAAAGCCCGCTACCTCCATTAAGACTGGAGTCTACAATTACCTAAATGTGCTACTGGGAGTAAGTCACAGCATAACAACAAAAAGAAATCTTTTAACCTGAGGAACCTGTAATGTGAATTCACCACAGCAGGAGACAGTAGTGAAAGGAAGGACAAAGTGGCGGGGGGGATAAATATTCAGTCCATGCACTTAGTTTAAGCGGAGGCCATGGAAGTCATGCCAACGGCTTTCCAGAGAAGATGAATTTTGAAAAGGATTCTGGGAAAAGCTACCTTTGCTGGATCACTGTGTGTCATAAAAAGTTGAGAACTTGATTCTGCCACTCCCAGGCAAAGGCTGCATTCGTGTTTTCCCCCACGATCTTCCTGACAATCAAGGGGGTTTCTATTTTATCATGGTTCCCATCTTCACCGTGCAGTTCTCCAGTTGTTGGCATGTGTCCCATCAGCCACTCTGCCTAGGGTGCTTGACTCCCTGCCTATGTCACCTGCCTCTTCCTCATTGGTCCACAGAGAGGCTGGGATGGCTCCTGTAGTTGCCACTTATTCTGGAAGATTTGTGGAAGTTGCACAGCAGGACTGTGGAAACTGCGGTTCTGGATTCAGACAGCAAAGCAAGTCACCATGCAATGGTGGCACAGAGAAACCATGGAATAAACTCTCGTTTCTTATCATGGTTTCCAAAGACCAAATTGACCATGGTGAAATACCATGACTGCATCCAGATAACATGACAGACCAACAATGGAAAACAAAAGCCAAAAACAAACACCATGGCTTGCGAGTCCTCAGAGCCTCCTTTCCTCTGCCTTGGAAGCTGTCCAGCAAGATGGCCAAAAGTGTCCTTCTAGAAGAAATGCAGAGCAGGATGAACAGCTGCAAGGAGAAGACCACAAGAGTGAGTCTCACATTTTGCATAGGATGCCCCCACTTCCCTGTGGGCAACCTGACTGGGGTTGTGCCTTCACTTACTCTGAAATCCTGTGTGTACTTAGGGCAGGAATAGATAAGCTGCCACTCGTGGTTTAAATGAGGGCTACTTTGCTATCAAAGCATTGGGCTGGTAATTTGGAGATCCCTGAAGCTTAAGGGTGATTTGGGTCAGGTATGCTCAGCCAAGCCTACCTCCCAGGGTTGCTGAGAGGATAAAATGAAGAAGAGGATCATGAAAGCTGTCCAGGGTTCTTCAGAAGAGGAAAAAGTCAGGATGTAAATATGATACTAATATACCTTCCCTTACCTGGAAGCCCTATTGAATACTATGAGACTTACCTCAGAGTAAACATGCATAGGATCTGGCTGCTGGAGGACTACCTAACAAGGTAGCAAAACGGAAGAGAACAAAGCAAGATTCAGCTCCAGGTTCCCTCTTATTTGATCAGTCCTTCCCCCGGTATGATCGAACATGGTGTAATTCTCAGAGGGATAGCCCGATACAAATCTGTGAACAAGCCTACACAGCATCATCTTGCATATGTTCCATACATTGAAAAGGCAAACCAAAAAACAGCACAGTATGACATTGGACTATATATAAGTAGGTAAATATACAGAGAAAATAAATATGGAGACAGATGGTGCTTTGATCATTTATTTACATTTCCCAGCAGTACTAATGCAGCAGTCACTACTTAATATTGCTGGTGTCAGTAAGGTGTTTCTAAAACAAGTCATGAAAAAGAGAGCTTCCCTGTTTATTCTACAGCTCTGAATCACACAGGAATACAGAACAATTCAGTGGAACTGTGGAGAAGCATATTTCTGTATTAGCAACTAAATGCGTATAAAATCAACCTGTACCAATTGGCCAATTGTTTTCTGCTTGCCATTAGAAAATAGGTGGGAGCAGGGGATGAAGGGCTACTTTCTTCAAATAATGTCTGATTCATTCAGGATGCAAACTAGTTCCCTTGTCTTTCCTGCCTGTGTCTGCTGAATGGAAAAGACAACCATGGTTGCTTTCTCAAAAGTTTTCAGCTGTCTCTCTCTCTTAGCACTGGAGAAGTTGAAAGAAAAACCTAGCAAGAAATTCTAACAAGGTGAAGATAGCATAAAGACTGTTCTAGATAGGGGCTGCAAGGGAAAGAAGTACAGCATGATTTCTACCAGGAAAAGGAATGATGCAAGATGGAAAGTAATTGTGGCTTCTGGAGGAGCGCACTGAAGGAAAGAGAGAAATCATAGAATAGCAGAGTTGGGATGGGCCAAGAAGGCCATCGGCTCCAACCCCTGATGTTGCAGGAGACCCCCTTACACCATCCCACTCAGATGGCTGTCAAAAGCTTTGAATGTCTCTAGTGTGGGAGAGCCCAAGACCTTTCCAGGCAACTGGTTCCATGGTTGCATTGCTCTGACAGTGAGGAAACATTTCCCGATATCTTGCCTGAATTCAGGTTTCTGCAACTTAAGCTGATCATTCTGTGTCCTACAGTCTGGTATCAACAAGAAGACATCCTGACCTTCCTCTTTGTGACAGCCTTTCAAGTACTTATAATGCCCCCTCTGTCTTCTCAAGGCTGAACATGGCCAGTTCTCTCAGTCTCTCCTCATAGGGCAGTGTTTCCAAATCCTGGGTCATTTTTGTTGCCCTCTACTGGACCCTCTCTCATTTTGGCTTTCTTAAAGTCCAGGGTTTGTCTTTGGCTGCAGTTAACCTTTGTCTCCATTATAGTTGAGAATTCAAGTATGGCATGGTCACTTTCCCCACAAATGTATTGGAATTTGCCCTGCACAGAACAGTAAAATGGTCTTTGCAGGCATGGATAATTCTTAGCATTATTTTTCATCTTTCCAAGGCATGGCTTTCTTTGCATCAGGAGACTGGTCACTGCTTGGCACAAACCTTCACTAGAACCTTTCCAGGAAACATAAGTTTATTGCCCTGTTTTAATTGATGCTATAATTTGTGTTTAATGGATTTCATTTCTGTCTACATATTTTTGTAAATATTAAAAATGTTTGTGCAAAGGCATCTGATCTTCTTCATCATCATCTAGTTATTTTAAGTAAAAGAAAACATCTGACTTCTTGGCCCCTGCTATTCAAGGAATGTTATCTATCTTAGCAGCCCAAAACACACAGCAAGCCTTCGGTTTTCTTTTAATTTTCATGGACTGAATAACTGAGGGAGCACACTTAAATGAAAAAGTGGTTTAACAATATACATACAATATAATTTGTATGGGAATTAGCTTTTCCCCACCTGCAGCATCTGTGCCATGCCCTTTGGAGTGGATGGATGACAGATGCACGCATTAAAAGAAACACAATAGCCCACAGTAGTGCAGAAAGTCACTTGCAGTTCCACATGAATTGCACATTACTGTAGACAAGCAATTAATAGGTAGTACTAAGAGTTGCCCATCTGGAAACATCTCAATTTCTTTGTGATACCAGCCTGACATACATATAGAAGTTATGTTTTAATTATAATAATCATTTCTGAATTTACATCTATACAGATAAGCCAACATATGCTATTTCATGCACGTAGGTTTCATCTTTTGGACACTCTAGAATAATTACAGTTTTGACATTATACTTTTTTATTCAAGCAGATTGTCACTCTTTCTGTAATAACTGGTCTTGTTTCAGAAACTGGTGCAAAACAGGCTAAGGCTTCACTGAGGAATAAAACATACCACAGATAGCAAGGATGACATTAATACCTGATATCCTTGGTCTTGGAAGTGCCATCTTGGAAGTGCCATCATTGATGCCTTCCCTGCTCCTCTGCCTCTTTTCCAACATTGTTTTCAATCCTCTAGGGAGGAAAATTGCAAACTGCCACTGAAATTTCCCATAATGCTTCTGAGCAACACCTTGGCATTGTGGGAAATGTGAATGCCTGCTCTCCATCCAGTACTAGTAGGGAAAGCAATTGGGTACCGACTCACTTTATGTAAGATGATGAAGACACCTGCCAATGTCCCCCTCACACCTGGAACAGGCAAAAAAGAGCCTTCCAGAGTGTCGCATTAGCCACTCAGGAGACTTAATAAGGTTTATGGCATAATAAAGATATTAGCCTTTCAGGTGTCACAGGACATGTTATTTTTTCTGCATCAGGGACTAACAACACCTTCTTCTCTCAAAGTCAGAAAAAGGGTGTTGCAAGCCATTTAGTCAGCTCCAGCTCCATGCCTTTGATCTGCAGCTGTTAGCAGGTGAAGGAAATGTAATTATTATACATTAACATATGCACCTGCTAATGAGTTCTGCAGGCCAAGCACTTGTTAAAATTTTAAGAGAAAACCAGTCTTTGTTATCCCAGTCATTTGGCATAGTTAATTCCAGGTTCACACAAGTGCCTCTGTTTTTATCTGTGAAATGTCAGAAGATACACTGATCTAAAATCTGACTTTGCAACTCTTGTGAACTTGCTGTTCCAGGTGAAACGAAGGGACAGAAGCTGCCTCTCCAGAGGGGAGACAAGGGTCCTGACCTAAGTATTAATGGAATGCTTTGCTGTGACTTCTGTGCAATTTGGATCTTCCCACAGAGTCTCAGTTCTTTTTTATTATTATTAAAGAAGGAACTTTTTCACCTTTGTTGACTCAACATGTCTAAAAGAGTCGAAAGCAATCTTGCTCCTTTCTGAAGGAAGCTGATAAGGCTTAGATATGTAAAGTTATGATCTCTTTAATAAAAGTTGTCTGTCTTGAACTGGAGGGAGATAAATTAGGTAAGGTCATATCTCATCTTGAACTAACGTTTACTCACGTTCTGCCCTAAAACGCTCTTATCTTGACTGGCAAAATAACACACCCAAGTATAGCATGCAACTGAACTGTATCCTGGTAGAGCTGCTATGATTGCTTTTTACTGCAAGCCTTGATCTTTGGAGCACCTTGAATGGTAAAATTGTGAGGCTCGTATTAAAAGTCACAGCATTTCAATTTCCCTCTTAACGGGAGCAGTCAGATCACCTCCCTGGCCTCTGTTGGCAAGGGAGCTGACAACTGCGATCTTAGGCAGAATTAAGCACATGTGAGTCCCGCAGTTTTGCATTACTCTGCCAGGTTCGTCGTTCTGCCCTGAGAAATGGCATGATGGGGCAGCAGTTGAATGATGATAGGCATTTAAAGGCACCAATGCATAGAATTGCTGGACAACACCAACCGCTTCTGTCTGCTGCCCAATCACACCTCCGATTTCCTCCTCTAAACCCCCTGACAACTGGCTTGTTACTATCTTGGAAACCATCTTGGATTCCAGACTTGAAGAGTGTCACTTCGCCAGACATCATTTTAATAATCACCCACACATTCATGCCTATTTTGTCCAGCTTGTGCTTGGAGTGCTGCAGCCGCCTCCAATTTACCCAGCTGCTAGACAAGCGAGCCCTCCTTGTGGAGGAGAGGCCATTAACGCCAAACTTTGCGAAAGTAACATGCAATTAAACTTCTATCTAATTTTGATACCCTAACCTTGACATAACGAACACCCCCTTTACCTCTTGGTGCATGATAGAGAGGCCCTATTGGACGGTGCTGTACAAAAATTATAAATTGCACGTGCTTGCTAGAAGGGCAGCACATAATTCTAATGGAAGGAAATAGAAGAAAAGTGGAAGGAGAGGCAGGTGGGGAAAGTTACAGTGAATTGCTGTTGTTTATGCCACAGATTGGCTGGCTGTTGGTGAGGCATGAAAGGTGAAATGCCAGACAGTATTTTGACAAGGCTCCTGTGCTTTTAACAGGGCTGTAGGAGAATGAATTTCAGCAGGTGGAGCTTTGTCTCCCCTTTTATGATGAAGACTGTAAACCTATGTATGTCTAGCTAGAAAAAAGTCCAACAATGCTGAGTATTTCCAGCCATGGTTCCTTCTTCGGCACAACTGTTAAAGATATAGATGCTCCTGTGATTTAGAGCAATCACTTAATATATCATCCACAAAAAAGAACAAAGGATTGCTATTTGCATACCATTTGGATATGTTAATTTATATGCATGGATGCAAATTTAGAAATAGTTGTTGTACTTTGAATAGCAGTACATCTCACCACTGCAGGTTCAGAATGTATGGCTTTTGACAGCAGTTTGCTTGAGTCCATGTTCAATCTGGCACTTTACTGGGTAAATCTTCATAAAAATGAACTGAAATGAATTTCATCCTTGTTCAAGTATTTGAACAGTCTTATCATGTAACCCTTCAGTGTTCTCTTCTCCAAGCTGAACATGCCCAGTTCCTTCAACTTTGTCTTACTGGGCTTCTTTTCCATTCTGGGCCTCCTCTTTTCCGCCTTCATCTGAGCCATTCCAAACTGTCTATATGCTCCTTGCATTGCAACACCCCAAACTGGATAGAGGACTCCAAATGAGGTCTGACAAGGGTAGAAGGAATGGGAACAATGGCTTTCTATGCCACCTGCCTTTCAATGCCAAATACTAACAGCATTTAAGAACTGAAGAGGAATTAGCAAAAAGAGAGAGACAGTATAAAAATAGGAAAGTCATTATCCTACATACCACACTCAAAAGCACCCCAAGTAAGGCCTGAGCATCTTCAATGGTCACATGAATTTGAGTGGGGGCTGGAGCATTGTTGAAGAACCTCCCTGACTCTGTCCAGCTGGCTGGAACTTGAAGCAGAATCACCCCATACCGTAACATCTTGCTGGAAGCCCACTTGTTACACTGAAATCTTCCCTGTGCCGTTGTTAACTCGCTGAGATTGAAGATATTCATTACCTGACTCTCACTTTTGCAAAACATAGTTGTTTCTTACATCATCATAGCTGCAACAATGAATGGAATTGATGGGACTGATCTTTTCCAACCAAGAATCAAAAATAGCCCCAGGTTACCTGTACAACTTTGGAATAATTATGAAATAAACTAGCATGCTAGCTAATTAAATGTTAATTAAAGGAATAGTCATTGGGTGGAACTATATGTTCAGCATAATTAAGTATTGGCAGGAAGGTTTTTTGTGTGACACAAAAGCCTTATTTAAGCCCAGCTGTGTGCCTTGGACCTCTGGAGGAGATGGTGGGTTTATAAGGGCAGCTGATAAATATCCAGGTAAATTAATGTGTATGAGTACTAAGAATGCCTGAATCTAAATGTCTTTATTGTTCTTTAACTTATTTCTTTTTAAAATACACATATGTAGTTGTCTTTTCAAACAAATTTTAAAGTGGTGTATAGTTTTTTTTAAAAAAAATCCATTTAGACCAAGCACCACAGTGTAAGTCAACCATGAAAGAATGTGATTTTTATTTTTGAAAGGGTTATTCCTGGGAAAGAAAGAGTTTACCCTCCCATTTCCAAGTTCTATGACTCCATACTCAAAAGTTACCCCCCCCCCCACTATGAAGCAATTAGGCATCATTATTAATATGTTACATTTATATTCCATCTTTATAAATAACCTTTCATTGGCACTAGCTGGAAAAAGAGACAGAAAGAGGTAGATGAGAGAGGAAAAAAGAGGGAGGAGAGGAAATTTGTGGCTGAGGGGGTGTGTGCAAGGACAAGGATAGGCCAAGGAACTCCGGTCCAGCTTTCAGTAATGCTCACCTGTGGGATGCATCCCTTGGTAGGAGCATCCATCTTTCCATGGGCCTCCTGCCCCATGACTTATGTGATAATGGATGTGAAAAACAAAATGGAAGATGAGGTTTGACTGAACAAGAGACAACGTTATGTATGCATAAATGGCGCCAAAGTGGCTCCTGTATAGAATAGACGCAGTTGGATAACAGAAGGAGAAATGGGAAGGGAAGAATGTACATCTACAATATATGTTGCTTAGCTGGCCTAAGCAGTTCCAGCCCTAGATATTTTGCTGCCTGGCGCCGAATAGGAGATCTGTCCTCTTTCCTCTAATCAAGGTGTCTCATGCCCAGGGCTGTCCAAGTTATTTGCCACCTGAGGCCAGAAAGCTCCAAGTTCCTCTCCTCCCTGGGAGTAAAAGGGTAACACAAACTGAGTAACCTTTGGTTGCTTTTTAAATGCTGAAATGCTTATGCAGTGTAGATCCCTAATCTTAAGACTGCTGGCCCCTTGGATTCTGCTCTGACTCTAAGCTCATTCCCAGGCAGAGGACTGGAACTGGCAAGTCCTTGTTTGAGCCTCCAGTAATGGACGATATTTGCCACGAGACACCAGGTCTCTTACAATGGCTGTGTGTTCAGCATGAGTGTCAAGGAGCAATACAATCTAAGATGAAAGAAGCCTTGAACTTTGCACTGAAGGAATTCCACCCTGCAGACCACAGCATGTAAAGCTCTGGCAATCCTCTCTTTCCACGTTGCATCTGCAGGCTGGAAACTTCCTCTTCTCTGCCCGTATTGAAAATGCAGTGGACTGATATAAATACTAGCCACTTCAATGGAACTTAATCTCAGTCATACTGTGCATGCATATATGTAGCCTTGGTTTAAGCCTCCCTGATGGTGGCATGGGTGCAAACATCTGTCTGGAAGTAAAACAATGGGAGACCAAAACTAGTGCCTATTTTCATGGGTTCACACGATAGGGGGAAAGCTAACTCAAAGAACATGCTACCAATTCCATTCATAATAGAGTTGGTACCCCAGTGGAGGATAAGTAGAGAAATTCCTGTAGGTGCAAAGTATTAAAGGTACAGGAGCTCTTGATTCTCTTTCTCTATCTAACACCATCAGGCCCTCTGCTCATCTTAGAGTTTAACAACTGTCAAATGTCCAAGCAAATCAGGTCTGGGACAAAGCCTCTGGGTTGAGTTTGTCTTTTTATCCTGGACAGTTGCAATCTAGTGAAAATTGTTCCAGGTTAAGTACTGACTCCCTGTGATATGTTTTTCCCCATCTTTTCTAATGGCTGCATTTTCAACAAGAAGATTGCTTTTTGATGTTGGAAGTGAAGTGCTATTTCTTAATTGTTTGTATTTTTGCAGAACACACTGCTGCTATCAACTTCCCCACAGAGACATCTGGGAAGGTTGGAAGGTGCTCTAGAACTTACTGCAAAAGGACCTTGAATATGGGCAACAAAAGCAGCAAAGGGTCCAAATCACAAAAGGAATCTCCTCCCATGACTAAACATGTCCAGAGGTATACATTAAAGGATCCCCAATCTTGTCCTCATATACCAAGACAACAGAATGCTGCCATGTGGACTAAGAAGAACTATCCTCCCAGGAGAATTTTAGAAGGGACCGAACAAGCAACAGGTGATCCAGCATATCCAAAGATAACCCCGAAGCCACCATCTTTTGCACCCATTGTGCAACATACTGAAACATGGAGACGAGATGAGCAATTGGTTGCACAAGTAGTAGATCGTGCTAGCAAAGAGGACACGAGGAATCTAGCTGCCCATAATATAGACAGCCTGGATTTGGAAGTTCAAGCCATACTGAAGTTGCAGTCCAGTATTAGGAAAAAGGAGAGAACCACCAGGAAAAATATCCCTTTTGCTGCTGAATGTGGAGCTGAAGTTCGGAAGAAAAGAAGAGCAAGGAAGCGCAGTGTCTTTCGAGCCACTGCAACGTATCGTCTCTCACCAATATCTGAGGAAGGCCCACCATCTGACCTCAGTGAGAATGGAGATGATCCTAGGATGTTAGCCCACCAAAGCCAACATGCCATTTGTCACAAAGCTTGTGGGAAGATAGATGTTCCAACATGTTCCAAGCAATGTGGAAGCACCACTCCGGTATAACAAACAGATGATATACTATAGCAGGCATTACACACAATGGTCCCAAACACTTAGCTGAAACTACAGGAAGACTGATGAAAAAATGCTGCACAATTATACCCAAAGGTTGTTGCAACTGGACTACCATTCAGAACATACATGGAACTGAGATGGAGGCCTGTATATCTGGATTTTTTCTCTTTCATAAGGAAGGAGAAACAACCCAAATATATAGGGAAGAGCAAAATTCAGTGAAATATCTAGATTCACCAGGCAGACCTGACCATGCTTTCTGGAGAGCAATGAGTAACAACTCACCATCTCCTTGGCCTCTCTTTGCCATCTTCCTTTGCCCGTATCTGTCAGTTTTACATTTCTTGTGCTCATAGGTAGGACTGGACAACTTGTGGACCTCCAAATATTTTTGACCTTCAAGCATTATCAGCCCTGACCAGCTTAGCCAATTGTGAGAGATAATGGAGGTTGCATGCCGAAGCATCAGAAGGGCTTCAAATGGTCCACTCTCTTTCCCAATACTCTAGTCTCTGCAAACAGAAATGAAATGAAGCCAGTCATCCAGCAGAACCTCTGGAAGACTCTTGCAGATTCTCTGAGTCCGCCTGCTATAGAAGATGCTGAAGACACAGATGAACCAGCGAATATGATGAACAGTGATACACAGGCAGATCTGTGACCCATACCTGAGCCAGTGGCTAGGAAGCAGTTCTGTGTCAAAACCTTGGCCATTCAGCAGAACATTCAGAACTCCAAGAACAGGCATGTTTTGTGGACCAAAGGCAATAACTTTCACCCAGCAGGAGAAAAAATGATGAACCCTTCAAAAAAGGATAGTAGCAAGACTGGGATAGAGAAGAGGACATGGTTCCCCAACCAAGAAGTAGCTTGGAAGTAGGACTACCATTCCTGCTGCAGGTCAGTTTGCATCTTTCTTCCTTGCCTTAAAAAAATAAGATTCAATCCCTCTTTTCCATTCTCTTCAACAGTATCAGAGCTTCTTTGTTAAATTTATATCCACTGGCACTCAGGATTCATTATAGCCACAACCATACAAATTGGGGGTGTAGAACCTCCAGTTGCAAGGAATAAATATTAACTGCCTGGGATCCAAATCCAGCTTTCTAGGTCCCCAAATGATTTGATTCTCCCCCTGCATTTACTCCTTTTCCAGGACCACTGGTCATTGGTAGCTTCCCAAATTCAATGCAGTTTTTATCCATTCTAGAATCTATTGCAATTTTATGCTGCTGAATAGCCAAGGTTTAAAATAAATCTTTGAAAGTTAGTTAGAAACTTGAGAGCTGAGGAAGCTGCCAGGCCATTGATCCACCTAGCCCAGAACTGTTGACTTTTCATACTGACATTTCTATTAGTTTTGGCCCTGCCCCTTTTGACTCCAGCTCCAGGCACCTCTCAAGACCATCTCAAATTTTGTCCATTGGATGAAAGAGGTTTAGCATCCTTCTCTGCACACTTGGATGGTGGTAACTCCCATTGAACTCAATGAGGCTATTTCTTAATGAACTTGCGGTGTTTCTCTTCTAAAGCTAGATCTTCATTTCTAAAATACTAAGTGTGTGTGCACACTAAAGCATCACAGATTTTCAGTTGTTGCATCGCTCAATGTATTTGAAGTTCCTAAAGTGTCTTGTCTTCTTGCAGGCTTTCAAGTTCCTGAAATGTCTTCCTTCCTCCAGCTCTTATGCTCATTGCTAAGGTGAGAGAGGAGCCTCCTGAAGCACAAGAATCTGTGTTGAATATGATGCTGAATCTGCCAGTCCTTTCTTTTCAGTCCTAGAAGTCATCAGCCCAGAAAAGGATGAAACTGTTTCTCTTTGCTCCAAACCCCACCATTCACAGCAAAGAATGCCTTCCTCCTGTAGTTTTTTTAATAGCAAACCTTGAGACAATTCAATTGCCTTGAACTTGATGTGTCAATCCTCTTGACTTATGACAGCCCTCCCCAATATGTTTGGGACTTCATCTCCCATCAGTCCTGGCCAGTGTTGCTGATACTCAAGGAAGAGAGCCTAAAACATCAAAAGATACCAGCTTGAGAACATCGAGCCAAGGTATCTACTAAGCTTTGCCACAGCCAAAGGAATGCCAGAACCCCATCAAAATAATTTCCCAGTGGGAGAAGGGAAATGTTTGCAGCTGAAGTGGAGTCCAGCTACAATGGCCATCCTTAGCTTAACACTGTTGATTATGAGCTGCCTTAACCACACTGGCCCGAGAAGCTGTTTTGTTTTTAATTGTGACCATTTTAAAAATGCAACGCGTCAAAAGGCACCGCATCGTTGACCCCCAACTCCAAACGCTAGAGCAGGCTTCTGGCTGGAGAAGGCGGGCACAACTTACATTGTGAGGTTTGTTGGTACCAAATGTTGTCTTGCTTAGCTGAATGTTTTTACAAACTGATTGGGATGTAATCATCTGAATAAATAAATAAATGCATCTCTCAATAAAAGTGATTTTAGAAGCCCGTTGTCTAGATTGCTTGTTTTTAAACAGGCTCAGTAAACTGTGAGCCATGCAGACTTTCCTTAATGAATGCTGCAATCCGACACATTTATAGCACTTGGGAGCAGCTGACACATTCCTTCAGCTTTCATAAAATAACCTGAGACTAAAGGTCTCTAACCTACAGCTGCTCTTCCTCTCTGCTTCTGTAGTCCACGTTCTTTTTTCCATATTAAGGGTAGGGAAAACTGGGTGCTTCATTGTGCAGCTGGAATCCTGGAAAGCATCTCTGGATAAATGCTACTTATTATTTGCATTTATATACCACCCTAGTAGCCCAGAGGGCTCTCTGGGTGGCTTACAAACATTAGCATTAAATGTTGAGAGGGAGGGCATTCACAACTCAAGTGAGATGTGCTGTAGCTAATACTACGGATGCAATGGGAGAGAGGCCCTGTGTTGGGCAGCTTGCATGACACAAATTATGCTTGCTAGTTTGCTAGGCTTGGCTGACTTACAAACCTCCTTGTGGAGGGGTGGACTGAGATCTATGGGAAGAATATGGGACCAGCATCGGGGAAGCTTTTTCTTCTCATCAGAACTGCATCTGGAAAGAAATCAAAACCTGACGTCACTGAAGTTCTCCAAATTCCATATCAGCTTGTTCAGATTTGATTCTGCACCAGGTTGCAAGTTTTGTGGTTCTTTTTTTTCCTTGGAAAATCTTTGTGTATTTTTCCCCGTTTGCATATTTGAAATGTGCTCATTCTTCTCCCAGTGAGTAAAGTGCATTTATACACTTCAGAAATACACATCTTTTATTCACATATTCTAAATCAATGCATGCTATCAAATGTATTTTTCCTTGGTCTGCAGATCACATTGCAAACTTAAAAATGTACAGAGTTCAGTCAGAGAGCAGAAGGAATCTTCTTATCAAGGATCTGCACTGATTACCTGCAGGGAGCTGCAGGTGGCTCATTCTGTATTAGATATTTAAGGGAGGAGTATCAGAAGTGTATGGAGGAGTTTTCCCAACTGATCCATACCAGATGTGTTTGATTAGAATCCTCAACACCTATCACAACCAGAAGGCATGTTGACTGGGGATGTTGGGATTTGCAGTGAAGCAATAGTTGGCAGAAGCTGGAACAGAGTCATGGAGTGGTTTTATTATACCAACCTGAAAGAGATTAATGGCTGAGGATTCTGATTCTGAAAAGCTAAAGTGAAGGGAGTATTAGGGAAGGAAGCACATATTCTTTCTAACAAGTTCTACCTTCATAATTGTTTGGGTAGCACAAATGTTGGCTTCTGAGCCCTCGCTTTCTGCCATTGTTTATAGTAACTGGAATCATTTCACACAATGCTGCCTCTTAAACTTTCCATAGCATGTTTACTATTTAAAAAAAACATCAAGAGGCAAAGTTTAAAGCTGCTTTGCTCACAAATTCTCTGTTGATTTTACACGCATAGAGGCATCTATAGTAAGGTTATATTTTGCTTTAACAACAAGCACCAGGGGAAAAGGGCAAAGAACTGATGATCATGGGTTTCTAGGGAATCAGTTTGTGTAACCACCCATCTTTATTTAAAGGAAATGATCAGGATTTGAAGGAGGTACTCATCTATACACAAATGCTCTGTATATGCTGCTGTTTTTCCCGATTTGATAAATGCTCTCCAACATGTTCTGTTATGTGAGATGTTGCACAAAGGGGTAGAATGGAATTTTATGTGGATAATGGCATGCGTAGCTCAATGATCTGCTTGTATGACTGAGCAAATCATTGGCTACATGTGGGTTCTGAATATCCTGAGCATAATGAATTCAATTTGGAACAACAAGTTTACTCCAAGGACAACTATCTAGCTTGCCAGCCTCTGAAGAAAAGTCAGCTCACCTGCAGGGAGATGCTCAGTGAGACTTGTTTTGGTTCAGAGTGCCTTGGACTTCCAGTCTGCAGCTTGTTTGTTTGTTTGTTTTTATTTATTTAAACAACTTATATGCCGCCCGATCGCATGAGCCTCGGGGCTGCTTACAATCATTAAAATCCCTTATAAATCCCATATAAAATACCAAAAAATTATCAAATAGATAAAATGCAAAAATAAAATAAAATAGTGGATCCAGCCTGGTCAATTTAAACCAAAAAATAAACCATTAACAGTTAAAATAGCATTTAAATAAAAAGGTCTTGGCCTGGCGCTGAAAAATAAGGACGGCGCCAGGCGGACCTCTCTGGGGAGTGCATTCCATAGGTTGGGCACCACTGAAGAGAAAGCCGTCCTCCGAGTACTCACACTCTGAATATCCTTCACGGATGGTTCCCAGAGAAGGGCCTCAGGCGGTGGGAGGGCATATCCTTCAATTTATATCCTGCCTTTTTTCCTAGGAAGGACTCAAGGCAGCTTACCTCATTCCCCTCCTCCATCTTATCCCCACAACAACAACCCTGTGAGGTAGGTTGGGCTGAGGGTCTGTGACTGGCCCAAAGTCACCCAGTTGGCTCCATGGCTGAGCGGGGACTAGAACCCAGGTCGCCTGAGTCCCAGTCCCACGCTCCTAACCACTACACCACACTGGCTCTTCACACACTTGTTCCCCATGGATTGTGAGGGAATGTTTGTCGTGACTTGCTTAAGTCCTATTGATTTCAATTATCCTACTCTAAGAAAGGGTTATTTTATTTGCTATTGCTCTTGCTGGTTGGCAGCCCTAAGTCAGTCATTTTTGCAGAACAGTTCCTCCATGACCACCCATAAATATCACCTGGGATATAAAGAGGACTTGGAGAAAGAACAAATTTCAGATCTTCAAGGTCTGCTACAACATTTGTCTTTCAGATTCCAGAGTCATGCCTTCTAGAAGCAAAGCTGTTAATACAGGCTCATTAGCACTTACATCTGAGTAGACCCATCTCGCACTGTAATTCACTGAGAATGGTGTTCTCCAGCCCAGATTAACTGTGGGAGTAAATTGAAACTTGCCCATGTACGTGCAATTCACCCTCGTCTCAGTGAATGGAGTGCTGTGATTTTTTGTGAGGGTAATCCATGGGATGCTTCTTCTCTAAGCCAGCCCTGTGTGAAAATGAGAACTCCTTCCCAGGGTCATTCTGCATACAGGAGTCGGTCAAGCATTTTAATGGTCGATATTTTCTCTTTCTCGTGTCCTTATTAGAGTAAATGTGGCTTGGCATATATATCTCCAGACTGGGCCCATAACATTTTATTAAGTGTGTCTTTAAATCCACATTGGCTCTTAAAAAAGGCCTGGAGGTGAGCTTACTGGCTTTTTCTATTCACTGGTAGAGTTGCTCCTGCCTAATGTTAGGCTTTTATGGTTGCATGACAGGCTTAAAGAGGCTTGTTGGGTGTCGAATTTTACAAAGGACAGTCCTCTATTTGAAGGGGTGTGCAGTCCAAGTCTAGTTTAAAGAGCAAGAGCCCTAAGACAGAAGAGCAACTGAGACCCTGAATTTTTTCTTCCACAGTTCCTGCCCAGATAGTAGACTTCAGTGATCTGTGATATATTTCTATTTAATTCTATTTAAATATACACCTTCACATGCATAGGACACAGGCCTGAGAATGATTGGAAGTCATAGATTTAGGGACATTAGAAGGAATATCCTTCCTTAAAAATCCCCTCTAGAGACAGATTGTTATCCAGAATGTGCCACACGATAACCGTACATAGTGTGGATGGAGCTGCTGCACCTTTAATAGTTTTGCAGAAGAGGGAACACAATCGTCAAAATTGCACGAGTCTCGCCCTCATTCCTATCAGGTCACTCCAGTGATCCAAGAGCATTTCGATGGACTACAGCTACAGGGCCATTGCTGTTTTTCCTTATGGGCCAGACATAACAATGCTTTGATCAAAATATGATGGCACCAGCAGAGGCCAGACTGTGCTCAGAGGTTACTGGTTCAGCGTCCCTAGTCCACAGAAATCACGCGAAAGAAGGATAGACGGACAAAAGCCACAGCACTTTTGAAAAGCTAGAAAATGCAAATATGGTCAGGAAAGAAGCATGTGGGGAGAAAAAAGATGAAGGATGGCCTTGGAGCATCGTTTCCCTCATCACTTCTTGGAGCTGCTGACTCCTGTGGAAAAAGGGCTGCAAGATCATAATCCAGCCTTCCTCAACCTAGCAGTGTGCAGAAGTGCTGGGCAGCAATTCCAGTAGCCATTAGCTGGGGTTGATGGAAGTTGCCTTCCAAAAGATCTGGAAAACACCAAGTTGGGAAGCCCATCAACTGATCTCCTGCTTTTCTTCTATCCACCATGTGGCACTTCACCCTCTGCACAAACACTGGCTATCTGGACCACTTGGGCATCCGCAGCCATTTGCAAAGCTTTTTCGAGACTTTCTTCTCCCCTTGAAGCCAAAGCTATGTGACAAGCAGAGGTTCTTCAACCATGGTCTGAGCTGCTGCCCTAGCCACACTTATGGTAAGGGCTGCATCCTGTTAGATCAGCCTTAAAGGAACAAGAACCTTTACCAGGTCCAGAGGTAACAACCCCACATTGTAATGATGATACACACCCAACCTACTGAACTTTGAGTTAATGAACTGATATGCTGCCCTTTCACAGTATTTAATTTGTTCAGTCCATCCAGCTTAGAAGAATGCATTGCCCTCCAGCCCATGCGCAGAATTGCAGACTTTTCTCCCATACTTGATCTTAGTACTCCATTCAATTGCTGACCTTGTGTTCCCCATTATTGGCATATTTTTAGAATTATTCCAATATGCTGGAAAGCTTCAAATCCAATTAACCTCACTATGTAATTCATCACAGTGCTGCTGCATAAATCAAATGGCTGTGTCAAGCAATTGGGGGCCAATGAGCCACAAACTACCTGAAAATTTGAGAATATAATAGGGGGGAAGGAACACTCATCAGGCGGAACTAATATATCGGAGGGTGGGAAAGGTAAAGAGTGTGACCAGCCAGCTGGATTTAAGCAGAGACTGCAGGAGGTGCTGTTAATTTCTGAAGAGTTTGTGTAAGTTTTTTTTTAATTCACAGACACAAGTAAGTTCATCTGAAGTTTGGTTAATTGTTGCTAATTAAGGTTCTTACCTATGCAAATTTATGGTAGGATAAGCCCCATGAAATGAAGTGGTATTTCCCATAACATAAGTAGGATGCAGTTCTACCTCTTCTAGTAAATGACATTAAGTGTTGCTTAGTATTCTATTATCTAAGTGCAAGTAACTCCAGATGTTCAGGAAGTGGTCTGAAACTCTGAAATATGCTTTTTGACTAGGTAGCAAAGCCATAAGAGTTATGTAGCTCTTTTAACAAGCTAGTTTTTGTGAGAAATGTGACACAGGTGCAATCATCCTGAAATACTTGACTGCAGCTCCTCCAAACCTGATGAATAACAATGTTGTCCTAATGTAGCTTTCCCCCAGCTTAGTGATTTCACGTAGGTGTTGGAATAGCTTGTCCAAGTGGTACAGCCAATGGGTGGGGTGACAACAGGAACTGTAGCATATTTAAGGGGTTCCAGCTTGGGCAACACTCCCCCAATCGATTGCAAGGTGCGACTTCATGGAGGGATTGAAAGCTTTTCTATGGTTGTGTTTTGAAGAGTAATCCTTCTTGCAGATGGAATTCTAAGCCCGATAATACGCAAGAGTCTTGTTCCACAACGTATCTTGAAGGAATGCTCTCATATCCCTTACACCTCCATCCTAACTCATCCACTGTTGAGATTAATCTCTTGGCAATCCTTTTGAATTACTCTTACCTGTGTGTCGTTTTGGCTGCTGCATCCTTTAAATCCTGTCCTAACTGCAGGAGTGGTTTGGAACGTTTTCAAACCTGCTGCTGCCTCCACTGGTTACCTTGTAAGTCTGGATGAATTTATTAGCAATGCAATATTGAGCGCAACTGATCTGTCTAACCCTGAACTAGCACACTAGTGGTGAAAGAGAACCATTGAATCTATATTGTGAAGCTGAATGGATAAAATAACTGCCTGGCATTTGTACCTGTCAATAAATAACTTTTTAAATGATTACTGCAACCTACCATTGTATTGATCTGCTTTACTCTCTGTTAAATTAAGGGGGAAAACAATTCATACTTCAGAGCTTTGGTCTTGCCTGGGGATTATTTGGGAAAAGTTGCAGTGGGTGTACAACCTGAATCTCTAAAAGAAAGTGAAATTAAAGAAACTGCTTAATAGAGGTAAGCTCAAGCAACTTAGTCATTCTTCAGTGCCCATTGTTAATCTTTGGAAGCTGAAAGGTACAGAACAGTCAGTATCCTGCAAAGGTTTTAAATCATCCTTGTGTCCTTCTTAAAATGTAAGGTACAGAATTTATTTGGGAGAAAGGGCTTCAGTTCTTATGGTCCCCAGTTCTCATGCAAAAAATCAAAGATTGTAGTAATTGAATCCAGTGCCTGGGGATCCAAGATTGGGAGCTAGTGTTCTAGATTTCAAACACCCTCTCGTCTACTCTCCCATTCACATAGTGAAGTGGTAAGCCAGCCAGCCCTGCAGCTTTTGGGAGCTTCCTGGCTCATTTTGCCCAAAGACAAGCATGGTATTCAGTCCCAAAATTCTATCATAATGACACCATTAAATTCATGCATGAATGAATGACAGTCTACACTATCCTGATACCTTTTACTCCAGTGCACCTAGAAAATGTTGTTCTTCCAAGCTAGCAGTTTATATAGATGTAAATTTATCTTGCACAGACTACGTCATCATCAATTGCTAAATGCTTGGCATGTGATGTTCCTGCCCAAGGTTTAACTCCTAGAAGGTAAGTCTGCAATGCTCAGAGTAGTCCCATATTACAACCACAAATGAGAATAGTCCATGCCCACTTTTGAATCCATGCTACAGATGAGATTGGATTAAAGGCTTACTCAGAGAGAAATAGGTGAACATGTGAATTCTACCTCACTCAGGTTCTCCAAATTCTTCCTCAAACCTTGGTTCACCTCATTTGAGTTCATGAAAGCACACATTCTTTTATTCCACGCCCACCCCTACCCCTTGACCAGAAAAAAAATCACCATTTCAATGCGGAGAAAAGCACATTTGTAGAAGTGTTTGCCCAAATTCCGCACTTTCCTGAATCCAGAAAAGGGTGAAAATTCACATTTCAAAAATGCTTGCTTTTGAATAGGTTTGAAAGCAAATGCACATTTTCAGAGAAGGTTATGAACTTCCTTCTGGAGATGTGAATGTAACTTTTCCACCTCAGATCTCAAGGGGTCGGAGGACATATAGGGAAGGAGGTGCTCCTTCAGGTATCCAGGACCCAAGCCGTTTAAGGCTTTATAGGTTATCACCAGCACCTTAAATTGGGCCCAGACTTCAATTGGCAGCCACTGGAAGTGATAAAGGACCAGCATTATATGCGAATATCTACTGGTCTCCATTAACATCCTGGCAGCTCTATTCTGAACCAACTGAAGTATCCAGACCATCTACAAGGGCAGCCCCATGTAGACCACATTACAATAACCATGTTGGGAAGTAACCAGGGTGTGGGTCACCATTGCAAGGCATTGCTCTTCCAGGTAAGGGCACAGTTGGTAAATCAGCTGAAGCTGAAGATCATTCAGCTTCTCCTGGCCAGCACTGCCACCTGAGATCTCAGTGACAGTTCTGGATCGAGGAGCACACCCAAACTTCTCACCCCGTCCTTTAGGGGGAGTGCAACCCTGTCCAGAACAGGGCTGATATCACTCACCCAGAAAGCTAAACCGCTCACCAAGAGAACCTCCCATTCCCATTCCTGTTTAAAAATGTGCACAAATCGAATAGTCAATCAGGCAAAAGATGAACACAAGCACATATCTGACAATTTGTGAATATTTTCAGTGCTCACATGCTCATACTTCGATCTCCAAACAGGGCACGATTGCAATGCTTTGTTTTGCCAGCAAAAATGAAGTTTTCTACTTCCCTTGTTGTTCTAAGGCAATTGAAGACACTGTGTGTGTTTCTCTCTATCGCACATCTCTCCATTGCCTTGCCTGTTCCCTGCATAGCTAACTCTCAGATGTGTTCGGACTTCGTAACAATGCATAGCAATGCAGCCCATAGCAAAAGGGGACAGTGGCAAGAGATTTGCCCCACGTATCTAGCTGCCCCCTGTATCTGGCCATAAAAGCCATTGCTTACAGATGGTGGCAAGATGAAAAGAAGCATAGATAAAAGAATAGAGCATCTGTCCGAAATGCAAAATAGCCCATGTTTGTCAAAACATAAACAGCAGGGTCTTTCTTATTGGTCAGCCAGGGAGCTGCCATCGGTGAACTGCTAGGCCTTGTTAATGGGATAGCAATATCTATCCGGCCTCTTGATACAACTCTGCAACTGTTCCTGATGCTGTTAGAGGCTGGAGGCTGCTGTGAAGTCTGAAAGGATCTGGAAACAGCAATTAAAAGTAGCCGGCATCCTGCAGCTATCTTTAAAAGAAGCATCATAGCTTGGGGATGGCATTGATTTGGTCACTGTTTCTAAGTCGTGCACACAACTTTAAAGGTTTACATCTTCGGCATGGAAAACTTAGCACAGCCGTCAGGAAACTTCCAGCAACCTGAGCCAGAATGGTCGACAGCGAAGGCTAATAGGCGTTGTTGGCCAACATAGCTGGAGAGGCACAACTTGTCCTCCTCTGCCTGAAGATGACTGCTGCCATCAGTAAAGTTGGAGTACCATTAGAAACTGATCACCAGAAACCTCTTATGCAGAGAGATGCTTGCATACAAGTTCACCTTTCCCAGGTATCTATCCAGCTGTATGTCCACAGTCTTCCAAATGTTGGGGCACTGGTCACCCACGGAACTACCCACACATTTTATGCAAGTGGATATTGCTTGCAGAAATGGAAATGTTAGGGGAAATTACATACCAAAAATGAGTCTGTTAGGATTAATGTCTATGGAAACAGTATTAATTTTATGCACATTACTTTTCACGTAAAAAAATTAATCTGTTACAGAAACAGGATGCGGTGAATGTAGGGAAAGAAGAATGAGACACTGAGCAAGATCGGAACTGATATCTCTAAAAGCATTGAAACCTAATTTAAGCCATTTGTGGTCCAGGAGAAATATATGCTAAGTAGCATCCATATCTCATTTTGATCAAGGTCTGACTAGTTTGCAGTTGGCTGGTTGGAATGGGCTTTGGAGAGTTGCAAAGTTGTGTTTCTTGCTTTGAGAGAACCACTGAGGATCATTTCTGTTCCTCCTTACTACTCTGAATATGTTTGTCAATAAATAGATATTAACCAAAGGCAAACAAAACCCACCTATAAGTCTTGAATACACAAGGTGACAGAATAAGGATAAATCTGCTGTTGACTTTTCCAATCAGTAAGGGAAATGGGAAATCTGAACTAGCATCTAAGAGCAAGCCTTGGGGAAAATTGTCTACAGATTTTTTGATCATTGCATGAATCTCAAATGGTGTTCCTGCTTCAAATACTGTAATGTGTAAGGCATACATGTGGTCATTTAGCATTTGGTAACAGAATGGGCATAGTTATTTAATTATTGCCATTTCTCTGCTACCCCATAACTCTGGGTGATTTATTATGGCTAATGAAATAGCTCCAACATGTACATGGAGCTATGGACTAATTGCATGAGGAATGAGTAAAAAAATATGTGTTTTGCTTTATTTTTTGTTTTTGCCATGGATTCCTAGGCCAAGTACTGTTTGATGCCATTGCCAGAGAATGTACTTTACATTATGGTTGGTGGACAGATGCAGGCATAAATCAGGTGGAATTGCTTCAAAGCCAATCAATTATCAGTACCCTCTGCTGCCTCCAGCCAGTCAGTGGACTGATCGCCAGAGAAGATGACATGAATAGGATACATGTCTGCAGAACAATCTTCTTTTGCATAATAATACCTTACCACAGAAGAAGGAGGAGGTTGTGCTTTGTGCAAAAGGATGCACTAGACTAGGAATGACACCAAATCTCAGGAGGGTCACTAGCTTAGAGGGCTTTAGATTAGGCATATTTACAAAGAAGAAGAGTGGCTACTAATCATGCATTTGGAGTTACTCAGTTATGCTTGAAGCCGACCCAATAAAATCAACAAAGACTTCAGCTGGTGGTCAGTAATGGTAACCCAATTATTTCAGTGCATCTATGCCAAGTATGTGGAGCAATACACAATAAACACAACCTCTGGGTTTGGAGGCAATTTCTGCTGCAGCAGAGCAGCAACAGGCAGGTGAGGATTGTAGTCTTTAGGTTGCGGGCTTCCCAGAGCTATCAAGCAAGAGGTTGCTGCCCTTGATGGGCCTTTAGACTGAAGCAATGGAAGCCATGTTATTAGATTTGTTGAATCGTCTTAGAAGAGGCATTCCCCTCTTCCTTTTCCTTGTATACCTCTCTTACAGGAGGGAATGCCTCTTTCTATAATAGTGTGGGCCTTCTGAATTTTTGCTAAATATTAGCCTTCTTAATTGATCAATCAATGTCATACTTGGTTTCAACCCTTCTTTGACCTAAATCATGTGGACTTTGATGGGTCTTGCTTCAAAAGGAACCGTGCCTGAAAATGCAATACACCTTTCTTAGGAGGAATGCAGATCAAAACAGAAGTCTTGAGGTAAGAACCGAAGCCTTTGATGCTCTCCACCAGGCGTGTTTGGGAAAAGCTGACACTTTCGTGATTGATGGGAAAAGCTAGAAATAGGCTAGTGTCAAATGAGCAGCATCCATCAAGATGTGCTGACATCCACTGAGGTTTGCAGCATCCATTAAAAAGGCCGGGCATCTTAACGTGGAGATCCCTTGAATGTAACCCCATCTCTCCAGTGGCGGTGATTTGGAGAGGGCTCCGAGTGCCAGCAAATCCACAGCCAAGTCAAAGCACTTCTCTGACTGAAGTGGCACTATCCATAAATTCTGGTTGTCTGATCTCATGAGCGAGACAAATTTCATCTTTCCTGTCCACCCATTCAATTTATTATACTTCCAAATGCTTGGGTGTATTGCGCTATAGATCAATGTGGTGTTCCTCTCCAGGAAGAGAGCAGCTGAAGCACGTTCCCAGCCCAGGAAGAACCCTCTGCTCCGCTGTGGAGGCGCCTCAAGGCTGTCAGTCAACATTAATATACAAAGGAGGAACAGCACAGAAGAAGCAGGTACGATGTTCTCCATCACTGGCCTACTGATCACTGGGCTATTCCAAATCACCATGTATCATTGGCGGTGTCTTCCTTACACTCCTTCTGGAGTGTCATGCAGCCAAAGGCACTGAGAGTATAGACTGAGTGGATCCATGCAGAGCCCCAGTATGTGGTCAGGAGCACCAGTGGCAAAGTGAGGCGCTGTCGGGGCCCTGCCAAGAGCACAAACCCTCTCGGGGGTGGGGGGGCCTGGAAGCGGATTCTGCTCTTTGCCATTGCAACCTGGTAGGTCCCTTGCCTCTTGCTCCAGGCCTTGCCTAGCCAATGATGGTGGTGAGGAGGAGAAAGAAGAGGAAGCAAGGCTACTTGCTCAGCAACCACCAGCTTGCCAGTAGCCAGTCGCCATGATGAGAGAAAGAGTGAGGAGTCACAGCAGCGAGTGGCAGTGATGGGGAGAAGGGAGACCCCCCCCACACACACATGCTGAAAAGTTCTGACGCTGGCACTGTATATGGTGAAGACTGGGTCGCAGCTAGGGAAGGACAAGCAAACTAAGTTAGTTGGCTCCCATGCTCACATGTGCCCCAGACGAAGTCTATCCTCTCCTGTTTCCATGTGGAATTCAGTAGGGAGAAAAGACTTTTTGCATCATTCAGAAACACTTCCTTAGAAAGAGTCTGAGGGCTTCCCCCTTTGCGTCCTTTCTTTAACAATGGATATATTTGTGAGCCACCCCAAGGCTTCGGCGAATGGGGCGGCATAGAAATTTTCTAAATTATAAATAAATAAATAAATAAATAGCTGCCGAGAGGCACTAGAAAGCACGGTGTCTCCGATACAGCTTTAAAATAAGCATTTTAGAATGCTTTAGAATCATCCTGATGTCTGAGAACCAGGGTCACCAGTTCCTAACACTTAAAAATCTGGGTTGCACCTGAGAAGATGTCCCAGCAGTGGACAGGTAGAACTTGAGTTCTGATAGCCTTGGGTGGGGAGGGAGGCTCAACAGAGGGTTTTTTCCTATTTGTGGGGAAAAGCAATCGAATTTCTCCTGTGAATAATGAGCATGTGGAAGATCTTGAAAGATCCTTGCCCACCTCCAAGGCACTTGTACAGCAGTGTGGCCAGGGCAATCCATCAGCCCTGTCCCCTGGATATTTCTAAAACTGTTGGTGATGCATGTGCCAGGCAAGGCTGTGTCATCCTAGTCAGTTTAGTCTAGCATACTTCACCTTTCCCCAGTGAGAAGCAGCCAAACAAGGTGCCAGGTTTAACTTAATCCCCAGAGGTCCTGAAATGGAACTCAAAAATCAAAGCCACAAAGCCAAATCAAGACTAACCTGTTTTCCCACAAGTTTTATGCCAGCTCTTCCATCATCCAATTTTAATTTTTCAAATCTGCTTACAAGTCTTTCTGCATGAGGCCATGTGCAGTTATGACCATCTGAGCTGGTGCCCTGTTTACCATTCCTGCCGTGTGCCCTTGTTAGAAATACATCCCTCGCCAACTTCAGAGTGAAAAGCTTTTAACACTGCCACTAATTAGCAGCATGTTTCTCAAAATTCACCTTCCCCTCTCCCTCTGCTAATGAATAGAGAACAGACAGTCTGCTCTGTGCAGCAATCACAGAAGAAGCAAGCCAATTGTTTTTATTCAATAAAGGATACTACTTGCAAAAGGAGCAAAATTATTTCCTCTTTCACTTTCCAAACCACTCATGGAGCAAACCTTCCTCCTCTTCATTGGAGCCTCCTTATTGAAGAGCTGTGCCTGAACTAATGTTATCAATGAATACTGAAGAGTAAAGACGTTTATGATAGCAGTTCCCTAATCTCACATTTTGACTCCACCTTTTAAAAATGTGTTCATGCTGCCCATAGCTAAAACCTCCTCTCCTGTACTTTTAAGTGATTTCTCCCTTCGCAGAAACCTGTTAGAAATAAAGCCAGCAGAGAGCCTTGTGAATCAGCGTCTTGATTTTTCCAAGTTCTGTTTTGAATTTTGTTTTTTGAAATGCATACATTCTCCCACCATTAATTCAAGCAAGTTGTGCACATTTTTCCATGCCTGTTTTTCCAAAGTATGCATGCTTTGTTTTGGTGGGTGGGGATCCTAAAATCACACTGCATGTTTGGAAATGTACAGACTTCAACTGGTGATTGTGCCCAAATCTGCATTCAGCCCAGGAGGTGCAAAGAAGGTAAATCTTGACCAAAGCAAACTGACATGAATTGCAATCGGCTGCCAGACTACATTTGTGCAGTGAACCCATTACAAATTTAGATTGATGCAAGTAGGTGGCACAGATTCTCTTCCCAGTCCTGACATCATCCTTGCTCGTATGTCCCCTGCATCGAAGTTAGCAATATTGCCAACTCCTGTGCTTCCCGATTCTGAAATGCTAGTATCATCAGCTGGGAGTGCCCACTTCAGAAATGAGAAGTTAGAAGCCTTAGAAGTTCTTTTCCAGCTCCAACTGTAATCTGAGCCAGAGAAGGTGGGCTGCCTTCCTCCGGCCCTCATCTTCCTTCCTGTTTAAGTGATGTCAGGGGTGAAAGTGAGGGAGGTCTCTCCTTATGCATCCACCCAAGGCATTGTCAAACTGATGGAGTCATGAGCCAAGCACCAGGGTCACTGGGAAGTGTAGTGCTCAGAGCTGCTAGGGAAATTCCATTACCACCTATACCTAGCAGCTGGCTTGCATCCATAGCAGCATTCCAAGCAAACCAGTCTTCCATCAGTTTCCTGCCACTGTTACAGCAACAATAAAGGGGAGATGAATTGAAAGTTCAGTCAAGTCTGGAGAGCAAACTAGACCCCACTGGACTGCTGACTACATCATGGGAAGCATGGCAAGATCAAATTTTGCTCAACATACAAAATTTCTCAAATTGAGAGCGAGTGCGGTATGGTGGTTGGAGTGTTGGACTGGGGACCTGAAGGACGCAGGTTATAGTCCCTGCTCAGCCAAGGTACTCACTTTGGACCAGTCACTCACTCTCAGCCTAACCCACCTCACAAGGTAGTTTCTTCAAGGATAAAATGGAACTATGGAAGCTGCCTTGCATTCCTCGCAAAAGGAAAAAGGGCAGGCTCCAAATGCAATGTAATAAAATTGGACCAGATAAACTGAGATGCTTTCTACATGTCTTTTTCTCCTAGCAGGAATCTAGACTTTACCAGAATGGTTTGGGGAGACCCCATGCTGAAGTAGCTCTCATGTTACCCCAGTAACATGTTTTATTTTCCTCTATTCCCCACGAATATGATGTTTGTACAGGACAGATATTTACAGACTAGGGTTTTTTCCCCCTGAGGAGAGAATACTGGAGATTTATGGTCTTCCTCCCAGAATATCTGTTTACATCAGATTCCATCAATTGGACCTTCAGATAGGCTGCCAAGATCTCTCTTTGGGCTGTCCTTCAGTAGTTGATGTGCCTTTGATTTTTATTTATTTATTTATTGAGTTTTATTGCCCACTGTATTGTTTTCTCCTTACTGTTTACTCTGTTGATTTTATTAATCTTTGAGGGTTATATCTTGTGGCTTTAATTGCCCTACCATGCCTTAAGAATAGTAATATTGTAGTGCATTATAAATCTTCTAACACAATCGATTTTCGAATATACAAGGATACCGGAGATGGGTGGGATACTAAGTTGTTACTTGATAACAAAGGGACATCAAATTTTTGCTTCTACATTTCAAAAGCTACCTGTAGTCATTTTACGGAGCTCATTTGGCTACGAAATGAAACCAAATCCTAGAAATTTGGTCTCCAATCTTTTGCATACATTAAAGATTGAGGGGGTAGATAACACTGAAACAACTATGTCTGCTCCTAGGGGGTAGTTTCTCTTTTACTTGCCCACCATAACTGCTCCCTATTTATCCAATTTCTTGCTGCAATCTCGTGCAAATATTATTGTCTCATAGTATCTGATAAACATCCAAAAGCCAAAGTTTGGTTTGTTTCTTAGCTGTATAGGAATCCTCAGCTCAACTTTGTAATGTAGTTTGCATTTTAATTTTTTGTTAAAAAAGCAGTTTTGATTTAATGAGGAATAATAGACTCTTCTAATTTGGAAGCAGTCCAGGGCAGTCACTTGACAGTTTCTGAAAATGCAGCTCTGTTATTTCTGTCTGGCATAGATATGCATGTTCATCTGTTCTCTATCAGAATGAATTAAGTTATGTAAAATATGTATTGTCCTGCTGTATTATTTTCTGCTGTGTTTTCTCATTCTGATTTTTTTTTTCAAATAGCCAGTGCTTGAAATAGTTCTTGAGCATGAGAACAATTGAGACTGAGATTTAATACCTTTCTAAATATGGTACCTGATAGTAATCGATTAAACTGGGGTGGAGACGGTTTGGAAATTTTCAAGGGGCAAAACAGCAGGTTCCCAGAGGTCTGCCAGGGTCACTGAACCTCTAGGCAGCTGCCATTTTTATTTTTTGATACATACCTTGGGAACAGCGCTGCATGACAGTGAAGCATTATTTCCAGGAGACTTCTGGGGGGAATGGCAGTGTTTCTCCATTCAGTTCTGAGCATCTTACACTTGCCAAGTAAGAACAAGAATATGTTTGGTCCAACCTTTGAAACTTTGTAGTTATGTCAAAGCTAAGCCATGCTAAGCTGAGCAGGAGCCTGGAATCAAACCAGAGGACAAGCTGAGAAGCTGAGCTAGAACTGATGATCATTGCTCAGGGAAAGTTCTAAAATAAACCAAAAGCCTTTCCAGATGTTGTTGAAAATGAAACCCAAAGACCAGGCAGGGTTGATGGAGGCTCATCCAAACATGCTCCAACCATGTCTTACCTTCTCCACCTCTCCCCGTTGCCCCCTGGACCTCAAGAACAAAGGGGGCAGAGGAAATTATGGCACAGAGGAACACATGTTTGTTGGCTTTCAGGAGGTTCTATCACCAGACATTAGCTAAGAAAGAGGGATAAATTAGAGGAATTCCAGATAACAAGACAGGAGAAAACAAGACAAGAAGGGACTTTTAGTGGGGCTATAAGCCTTTCAGTCATCTCTGAGAGCTTGCTGAGTTAATAGCTCCTTATGATTAACTGCTTCTTGCTCCAGATCTTTCTTGCTATAGATCTTTCCAGCTTCTACAGTAAGTGATAGACTTAGACAGAAGGACCAACCAAAGCATTAGAAGTTCTCTTCTTCTCCTTCTCTTTCTTTCTTTCTTTCTTTCTTTCTTTCTTTCTTTCTTTCTTTCTTCTTCAATTATTTTTCAACCATGAATGTCCAAGCATTGCTTAACCCTCCATGTCTAAGCTGTGAAACTAAGGAGTCACTGGTGGGCAGAATTCACTACATTGTGCAGAACATATAGGAAAAATTAGATGATTGTCCTCCTTCAATTGGTGAAACTATCCATGTGGACTACATGACTTACTGCTGTTATACAAGAGACCACCAAGAAATAGCAACAAAAAGCATAACATTAATGGGGGAAATTAGCCTGAGGACAGCATAATTATGTTGCACTTAGTTATATCACAATGGTGTCATACCAGTGATGATAAATCATTAATATCAAGTGCTGTCAGAGGCACAAAGCGCTCAGGATGAATTAAATTTTGATGACTTTATTTTTGCATGGTGCCAGTGCAAGTCAGCAAACCTATATCCGTGCTAATTTTCTGACGGAATCAGCTAATTGTATTTCTGCACATGCTTTGGCAAATTCTTGAACTGTTTTCTGCCTCCATTTTGCCTAGTATTACACAAAACTTGCAGTGTTCCACAATGTTTTATACCTTGTAATGCATCCCTAGGGGTCTAAATCCAAGAGTAAAGGTTAAGATCTGAAAATGATGGAGATGAATTTCTTCTGCAGATAAATATGTTGGAGAATTATCCAGGAGGTGAAAAAGATGAAAGGCGGAGGATGTGACACATTAGCCCACTTGTAGAACCTACTTTATGTTTCTTCTTAAACAGAAAAATGTATTAGTGTTAAAAGCATATTCATGACAAGTACTAAGAATGCAACACCTTTGTATAGAGCAGAAACCAAAGTGGATACACACACTCTTTTGATACTCTCTTTACTAATGAATTGATCTCCGGTAGAAATCATAAATGATATGATAAGGTTGTCTAAAATGCCTCATCAAGAATGAGATATAATGAGGCTGCCACTGAAGAGAATATCCCCAAGTCTCATTCTTTACCCCTAGTAACTTCCAGTAACCTAATGACCCATCATGGGGCTCTTGAGTTTCCTCATTCCTGCAAGGAAAAAAAATGTCCTCACATCCTTTTCTTTGGTAATCATTTGCCCTCAATGATGGAGTCTGATCGGTGGTGATTTTGTTTAGGACTCTCTAATGACATCACCCCATCAGATGGAGAGTCAAGACAGCCTGTCCCATTCTCAGTGGGGTCCCTGATTGGTTTGGATGGAATCTGAGTTAGAGATGAATTGCAGGTGGAAAGAGATGTCCACTTACCTGTTATTGCAGTCAAGCACTGCAAGAAGGACAAGTTCTCATTAGAAGCTAGGTAATTGCAAACGTTGGCCGCATTACTATTCACAAGGCATGAGGGCTAACAAATGCTGAGGTGCTGGAAAAGCGAATGATGATTGCTTGCTATTATTCCAGATTGTTTTTGGTGACTCAGCAGGTGGAGGAGGAACTGAGACTATCTGCTGACTGAACGGTCTTGCTCAGTTAAGTATGGTACTGCTATGATAGATGCTACACTTCAGTATAATTGGTCACTCACTACTGCCAGTGCTCAAATCACTTAAGATGTTCTTTTGAAGTTAAAAGTGGCTGTGCTTTTTTGTTTTGTTTTGGCTTTTGCTTTTTGTTTGCTTTAACAAGATACAGCAGAAAGCAAAAAAGCTGTCGTGTTTGAAAACACAAAATAGCTGCCCATCCTTAAAGATTCCCCCTTTTTCTTCTCGTTTGAGCCTCAGATGGTTGTAGATTCTCAGTGAGGTTCCTTAAGGCCTGCTAGTATGTCTTTTGCTATTAAACACCAGTAAGGACCTGCTGGCCACATTTTTATTGCTGACTGGTTAACTGTTTGTATTTCAGGGTATCAATGCTGAAGTAATTTTCCTTGCTCCACTGGTTTGAGTGGAATGAAGGAATGAAGGGGGAATATAACCAATAAACACATATGCCCATTAACAAAGAGCTAATTAAATGGAAATCATAGACACAAACACACCAGGTACTAGTCAAGTGTAGTTCTCAGACTTGGTGATGATGGTTTACAGAGGCACAAACGGAGCAATATTAACATTCACCAATTACCTGGAGAGGCTCTGAGCAACATCACGGGGTCTTTTTCTGCCTTGAAAGCCTCCATCCAAACATTCCTGTTCTTGGATATTCTGAGAAAAGATGGTTCTTACCAGGTGGGAAATCACCTCTTCAGCATATCTTCAGCATGCCCAAATAGGCTTAGCTGGAACTAATTCCCTGACAGACTGGTGTGGCCATGCTATGAAAGATAACCGGGACAGTGCGCATTGGCTCGGTCTTGCTCTAACAACTCTGGAGGTGAAGATTCTGGTATGGTTAAATAGTGGCTGGGACAGGCAACTGAACAATTTTTTTTTACTATTGTTGGTCTGTTATTTTTTTACTATTGTTTTACCAAGGTCCCATTTAGGTGCCAGGAAGCACTTCCTGACAGTTAGGACCCCGAGGGTGTGGAATGGGCTTCCACGGGAGGTCGTTGAGGCCCCATCGGTGTGGGTGTTCAAGGATAGGCTGGACATCCACATGGTGGGCATGTCGTGAGCAGAGCCGGCTGGTGCCGGAGGTCAGACTAGATGGCCCGGGAGACCCCTTCTGACTCGCTCTGTTTCTATGTTCCTATGTCTGTCACGTTGCCCAAACCCAGTTGTGGTATTACGACATGGTAAGTTTAGTCTGTATGAACCCGGCTGATATCTAAGACACGTACAGCTATATAGACAAGAAAGACTTGTTGCAGAAGAATGGTCTACCGGAAAGATAATGGAGGAGTCAAGGCCCATTTTCAGTAGCAAGAAGTAAATTCATCACTTGGGCAAAATTACCAGCAAGACTACCAGGTAGTTGAAGCCCAACCCTAAAACAGGCAGGCCTTCAGAAGGACATTCCTTGTCCTCCATGACCCCCCAGAAATGGAAGATGTCTCTTTATATTCAATCATAAGAGCTGTCTTGCTGGATCAGATCAAATATTATCTAGTGCAAATTTTTCACTCCAACAGCAGCCCAGTGGATGCTTCTGGGAACACAAATCAGCTTATGAAGATAACAAAGTTTAATTGCTGCTTCTCCTTCGAATTGTCACCAAAGGTATACAGCGTCTGAGCATGGAGGTCAGGATCCTTTCCAACACATTTAAAGTTGATCATCCACAAAGAAGTTATTTGCATGGGTCCTTCAATCAGTGTCATCAAACTAACTGGGCTTATAAGGAAGATATATAATGAGAGTATGTTACTGAATTGCTATCTCATACACAATTAAAGGCAAAGACCATGCCAGTCTGCTTCTTCAGGGGATCTTCCAGGAAGAATGTGAATGAGAGCCAGTGTGGCGTAGTGGTTAAGCGCATGGGACTGGGACTCAGGTGATCTGGGTTTGAGTCCTCGCTCAGCCACGGAGCCCACTGGGTGACTTTGGGCCAGTCACAGACTCTCAGCCCAACCTACCTCACAGGGTTGTTATTGCGGGGATAAGATGGAGGAGGAGAATGATATAAGCTGCCTTGAGCCCTTTGTCGGAAAAAGGCAGGATATAAATCGGAAAATAAATAAATAAATGAATGAATAAAGAAAGAAATAAATAAAATTCTTCCACCAATGATTCCATTTCATGTCATGAGCCCTTTAGCCAACTTCATTGCACTGCCTGGCCATTCATGAGGAGACAGATTTTCCTCACACTGGAAAATAAAATGTCCCAAGGAAAAAAGCTGACCATCCATGCATCCAACCTAAAAAGAAATTCAGAAGGAACCTATTTATCTGAGCAATCCATGCACAGAGATAGAATAACTGAATATGAGACGGATCAGCTCCTTTTGCAGCTTTTGCTGGCAGGCTCAGAAAAGTGGCCAGAACCAAAGACCCGCTTTTCATTGGCTTGAAGATTTTGGCCACCCTTGGGTGCACACCCTGTTAGTTAATGGTCTCTTCTGCAGTAAAAATGTGCTACCTGATAGACAAGCATGGCTTTTAATTTGACATCCATTTGCCTTTTATGGATGCAGCTTGCCACTGCAATGACGTTTGTGTTTCAACCCAGCAGTGTTTTGTGAATGAGGACTGTTAAGCCAATTATCATGATCTCTAGCTGTTTGCACTTGAGTCCCCTCTGACATCACTGTTTACCTTTTCCTCTCTCCTGCAATGCCTGCAAGTGGACTTGTACTGCCCAATTCGAGATGGACACTTGATGAACAGTGTCCATGAAAGGATATGGCAGAATAAATAAATATTAGTTTTTGAGGCATCAAACATCTCCTTGGTGTTTTCCCCCCTTTGGTTCAAGAAAGGGCAGCTACTGACTTTGAAAAAGTGTGAACTGAATCGAGCAAGTTTATAAACTGGATAAACTGAGAAAAGAATCTGCTAATGGATGCTTTCCAAGTCAGTCTGCTAATGGATTCCACAATTCTTCATGCTCAAATGTAACCTTGTTGTATGAGGGTGACCTTGTCCTCAGTATGACGTACGTGTGTGTGTGTGTGTGTGTGTGTGTGTTGGGGGGGATGATAGACAGTTGGACAGACAGTTGTAGAAGGAAATCAACACTTATAAAACAAAACACAAATGAGTGAGAGACCATCACGGAATCAGGTGCACTCAGTGGGGTTCAGCACTCAGCTCTGTACTGGACTGTGGCCATTCAGGTTCTTAAAAATGTCTCAAAATCCTCCTTTTGTTCACATGGATGATGCATGTGATTCAGTGGATTTCTAAGCTGGAAACAGGACTAGAGAAAATGAAGGGGGAAATGCTTGCATAGTAATTACACAAGGACCCGGTGGAATCACCCCTGTTCAAGGTAGCACTGAAGCAGGTAGAGACCAGTAGCAGGGGAGGGTCATTTGCTCTTGTTCCTGCCTCGACTGTAGCCAAGTGGAACACAGTGTTTTAACTGCAGGTCTTGAGTGATGGATTGGATATGAGTCTGTTCTTTAGTTGCTGTAAAATCAGTGCGACTCTACAAATTAGAAAGCGTGCCTTGAAATTGATGTGATGCAAGTCCTTAATGGTCTAATTAAGGTGTAAGAGTGCGTAGAAGTCTGCTAAGAATGTGTGTGAATCATAACAAAGCTCTTTCGGCTTGCCTTGAAATCCCTTAGCAGAAGAATGCAGGAAGAGTCATAGTGGATAAAAGTGAAGCATCTCGGTCGTCACGTTGGCCAAATGGATGTCCCTGGGTAATTCCTGGAGTTCGTGAGCAGCGCAGCCTCCCCCAGGTTGTGCTCCCCTGCAGCTGGTATTGAGAGAAATACTGCCTCTGATGCTGAAGGCAATATACAATAACCTTTATGAACCTCTCTAATCCACATTTAAAGCCACCCAAGTTAGCATTCATCATTACACAGTGAATTCCTTAGCTTTACACTGCACTGTGTAGAGAAGTACCTTTTATCAGCTTTAAGTCTCCCACCCGTCAGCTTCATGGGCTGGCCCTGGGTGATGAGGGAGGGTGGTTCCTCCCCTATCCATTGTGTCCCCACCACGCCTCATTTGTGTGGCTCTGTCAAGTCCCCTCCTACTTGGCTATTCTTTACTGAACTTAAAAACTCTGAACACTGTGGCCTCCCATTATAGGGAATGTGTTCAGCCCCGCGATCCTTTGGCCACGCCCTCTTCTGTCCGTTTTCTCTCCTGCAGTAATACTTTTCATACTATCATAGCATTGGCAAACACAAAACTAGATGTGCGGTGTCTAGAGCAACACATGGGTGTGTTGAAGACACAAAAGGGAGTGCGCAAGGAAGTGAGCGTAGCCTCATCCACTGCCCAGGGCCAGTGTCAGCAAATGGTCACGGCTTTGGAAAGGATCTCTGCCTGGACAGATCATTTTCTGTCTGATTCTCTGACCAGAAGGCTGAGTGGTGTTTGTCATAGCTGTGGTCTGTATTCACCCTGGATTCGGCCTTAGGAAATATGGCAGCAGAAGCAGCTTCAGCAAACACTTCTCTGCTTCCCTGCGTGCCAGGTTGGGCACTGTAACTCATCCCTGTAGCTGCCAACCTGAGCAGCTAACCTCCCGGGGGGACCAGCAAGGTGGGCTGCCTAGCCAAAAGGGCTGAGTGCTGCCTTCATTTCCCAGTGGAGGGCACCCATGCCATTCCAGACTGGTCTAGAGCAGAGATGCATAAACCTCTCGGTCTCCTGTTCTGGCAGTTTCTCATTTTCCAGGGTTAAATTCAGCTCCTGCCTGATGCTGATAATTTTTCCACTCTGCATAATTTTTAAACCCTTTTTCTCATTCTCCTAATATACACCTTTCTGCATGGAAAATGCCTAAGATACACGTGTTTGACAAATGAATGCATCTTAATACTTTTTTCTCTAACGTACAATAAGAGAAAGCTGTATACAACTTTCTCCTAATGCATACCTTTTGTATGCAGCTGCGTTTATTTATTTATTTGGTACCTCTGTTGAAGGAATAACAGTTTTAGTTTGCATTTTGATTCACAGGTAGGGAAATGGGCATCAAGGTGCAAATTCCATGAAGTTATCTCTAGTTTGGTGGCAGCTTACCCAGGCTCACTCAAGCCTGGTGCTAGTCTTAGAACTGTCCTGCAGTGGAACTTGTACATTATACTGTTTTTGACTGGGCCACTTCTTGGACAAGTATTTGTGGAATAGCAGAGTGGATTTTTTCCTTCCACTCAACCCTGTGATCTTACTAAGAGACTTGTTATTGTTGTTGTTGTTGTTCCTGAGGGCTTTTTCTAATCACAGTTCAGCAAAGTTCCTCCCCTTCTCTTTAGGAAGGATTGGCAGTTTGCAATTCATCATTCACCTCTGATCACTGAGCTAGCTCCCATATAACCTCAGCCAGAACACAAAGGAAATAATCTGAGGGTGACCTTAAAAACGCTCATCTGTTCAAAGAGATAATATTTTTCTGACCTGTACCACTTTTTCTGTAATGCTGGTGGGTACATGTGTGCATCACTCATTCAAGGTTGCATGCTTGAATTAGAGATAAGCAACGGTGAAACTCTCATCCTATTTCCAGGCAGCAAAAATTGCAGGCAACAATATATAGATCCTGCTGGCAGTTAAGACCATCAGAGGAGTCTTCGCTGGTCGTTCCAAAATCAAACACGTTGCATGGCAAGTCTTTTTGGTAGTGGCACTTGCCCTATGGCAAGCTCCCTCGTGCAGCTTGGGAGAGAGAAAATGCGGCTTCTTTCAAATGGCTCCCAGAAAACGTATTTGTTCACCCATGCTTTCCCTGGGATATGGTTTAATTATGCTGCTCCGTTTTATTGCTCCTACAATGTTCCCATTTGTTACCATTTTCAAAATTGTTTTTTAAAATTGTTTTCAATGCTATTTATATGAAAACCACTTAGAAATTGTACTTTACTTAAATGAAAATAAGTACCAGAAATAAATAAATAAAAACACTGTAAGTATGATTTGTTTGTGTATTCTGAAGGGGAGAAGAAATCCTCAAACAGTTCCCTCGAGATGCAACTGCCATCACCAAGCAAAGCACGTGGTTTCTTTTCCTTTTGGGACATACTGTACTATCTTCGAGTATTCTCTTCTCCAGTCTTCCCCATCCAGGGGTCCACCAGATTTGATAGATAGATAGATGTTCATATCTTGAGTCCTTCCGCATGCCCTACACTTTGGTTTGTGTTGGACAAATCTTTTCTGACTCCTCTCAGCTTCCCATTTTGTGTTCAGTTCTTCTAATACATGTACTTTAAGTGCAATTCTTACAAATATGCACAATTTTATTTAGCTCTAAATAGAATATAGTCATGAAAATAAATATATTTATAATATAAATATAGCAATATTCCAATTTAATATATATTTATAATACAATGAACTCCAGTAGAATAAGTCCTGAATTATACTTTCACTAATGCACACATTTTTGTGTGGATTTTCTCCTCAAATTGTGTGCATTTTTCTCAAATACAATGAGAGCAAATACAATGCACACATTTCCTCACTGAATAACCACTGGGGACATGTGGACCAGTGCAAATTTCAAAGAACAATGGAGGGTAGAATCCAATGGGAACACTCTAGACCTCCAAACTTGGAGGATCGCAGGCATCCTACACAGGGTGGGAGGAACATAGAAGGTGTCTTCATCTCCCTGCTCCTCCCATCTGCAAATTAAATGGCTGATTTCAGAGGTTTGCCAGCAGTGTCTGGCTTCCTGCCCTTCCCGCTTCGCATTGCCCCACTTCCAAGCACCCAAACTGAAGCATCCTATTTCAGCCATCCACATGCAGTCTGCCTCCCTCTTCACCTTGCCCTGGAATACCCTCTTTACCCCACTCTGAGGTCAGTTTACAGCCTTGGAGAAGCAACCAGCATGGTACTTTCTGCACCAGCTGTCAGCGGGGAAGGAAGTTCTGAGCACGAACTCCCAGCTGCAATGCCAAAGCATTTTTCAACCTCAGTCCTAGGACTCTGAAGCATCCCTGTGTCTAAGGGACACAGGATCACTCTTTGAACTGCAAAGAGTTGCAAACTGCAACTTGGTACAAAACTGCAAAATCTTCACTTAAAGATGCAAACCAAGTACACTTCCTTCCTGTTCACAGCTACAGTCCTTCCTCTCATTTTGTTGTGAAATGCAACAGTCTTGTAAATTGCACTTTGCTTTGAAGCAATCGTGTGAAATGGATCTAGCTCACAGCGGCATCTTTGATCAAGTTGCAGTGACAGCACCATTTTGACACTCTGTTTTCACTGGGAAGCTTTTATGGGGATCTTTTCACAAAGCCAGTCCTTAAAGCACAACATCACATCAAACATCTCAGAGCACACAAAGAATCCAGCACTTCAGGGGTAGCAGCTGCCGTGTGTTTCTGAGAAGCAATATTTGCAGGAGACAGAAGGATGTGCAACAACAAAAGCTTTGCGATACAATTAAACATTCGAGATTGCAGAATGGAGAATGTAGCTGGAATGTCAGTCTCTTGTATCAAACAGGAGCAACTAGTAAAGAATGGCCCGTAATTATGGTGAACAGTTTCTCCCTTGCTACCTGTCACTGTTAGGCTTCCTTTGACACCACTGTGCTACCATCCCTGGGTGGGTGAAGTAACGTATTAATGGACTGTAAGCCTTGCAATCAGTTTATAACATTGGAAGGGCATCTGCGGTACCAGCTGCCGTACATGGATTAAAGTAAGCAAGTGGCTGTCCACAGATCTCCAACCTATTCAAGCAAAGAGGAAGATCAGGTCCAGGTGATGTTCAAGAAAATTAGCAGAGCCCTGTTGAGTCAGATGCAAGTCCATCCTGTCTGCCGTCCCATTTCCCCTGACAAGCCAAAAAGATTCCTCTGGGACATGAAAGCAACAACCAGTGCCCAACTATGTTGTCACGCGCACTCCCTTATGCAGCTGCAAAGTTCCATACAACCATCATGACTAGAGCCACTGTCTGATTTCTCCTCTTCCATGAATATGTCAAATTGCCCACAACAAAGCTGGATAATGTTCTTTCTGCTGAAGTTCATATTCCCTCATGAGTAATCTGCTAGAGGCTACATAAGATCAATGGATGGGACCAGAGCTTAAAGCAGGTGTGGCATCCCTCCCCCCCCCCCACCCCATTCTCTCTGTCTTTTTCTCCTGCAGCCATGGAAGAGACCACTTGTCAAAGATCTCAGTTGCTTGATGGCAGCATGTTGCCCATCTCTGTCCAAAGCTCTTAGATTTAGTAGCTAGCAACTGTCACTTTCAGAATCTCAGTACTCTGTGGATTGGTTGGTTACTCTTGGTTCGCTGACAATGCAGCCTTTGGATTCTGGAGATCAGGCCAAGGGCATCACCGAGTGTGAAGCAGTCCCTGCCAGAGTAAAATCTGGAGTCAAGGGGCTCCTTCAATGGGCTTCTTCCACACCAACATGGGCGCCCCTGCAGTGGCACTCCCCATTTTCGCATTCCAATAATGCCCCGAAGTAGGGACCCTTGAAACCATTGTAGGCATGGCAACACTTTCTACCTATAAACCACTATCAGTGAATCTGCACTGGCGATGAGGCAGATGCATGGGTACAATCCAAGTGCTGATGGATGCTCAGGAGCCACCATCAGAGGTGCTACATAGGGTCCACTCTGGCCACTCATCTCAGTATCCGTTCACCAAGTAGCCCTTGCTGCAGCATACAAGGAAACTGCCTTGCAGACGGTAACCTGATTTGCATCCCACCTATACCGTCTGGCCATATAATTCTCTTTGCTCTTGGCGAGGCCTTCTCTGAAATTAGTAGGAATTCTGCCTACTCTTCTGCAGAACAGAAGCAGATCAATGGCACCATCTGAACCAGAAACAAGTTACATGGAGTGTGAATGACACCTAGCACTAGTTCATTTGGATTACAGGGTAACCATAGCAACCACCCATTTATGAAGCCCAGGGCTTAGGAGAAACACAGGTATAGCATCTCATCTCTTCTCTTTTAATATCCCCCTGCAAACTTGGGGGCAGACTGGCAGGCAAATCTGCAGCAGGCAGGTTCATTTTCCAGCCCCCTGCAGTGCCTTTGGCAATGAGTGGGTAATTAAAGAACATGCCTGAGATTCCCAGGTGCCTCCACTGAGTCTGGCTCTACCTAGAGATCAAGGAACAGAGGAAATCTGATTGATCAGCCAGACGGAGGGTGGATGCTGCCTCACCCTTTGTTCCATTTAGGGCTGAAGCCAGCCACCTGCAGATCTAGAAAACTGTGTCAATGGAGATGACATAGCTAGGTAAGACCACCTGAGCATCAGACAGGACGTTCGGATTTGCCATCTAGGTAAATATTGCACATTCTTTGGCAGGAGCCAAGAACACAGAAGGGAAATGTGGGTGAGAGGGGGAGATGCTGTCCTTCAAGGGATATGTGAAAATGGGGCGGAGTTGAATAGTCATTAATTTCAATGTTTGCTTTGAAAGTAGGGCATTAGTCAAAATGGAACAAATGATGAAGGGTGAAGTGCCTGATGAAATGTTCATTTAGTTTCAGTGCTTTCTGGTCCCCTTTTGTCCTCCTGGCCGTCACAGCAGCTTCCTGGTTCCATCCCCTCTTTGCTTTTCCTTCACTCTCCTTGCCCTCTCTTCTCCACCCAGCTATTCCAACCTATTGACCGCAGGGATGCATGTGCTTTTGTTCCCAGGCACCCACAGTGCCCTCGTCTCAGATGCAGCAACACAATTTTCTCCCAACTGCAGTCCATAGGACTAAAGGGGTGTATGAAAGCAAGTGGGTATAGTGAGGGTGAAGACACGTCCCACAGGACTCCTTGTCGGTGGAGAAGCTGGAAGGCCAGCAGCCAGCCACCACTGAGGAGGCAGCTGCCATGAGGGGCACTGAGGAGATCACTGTCCCTCTGAACCCTCCATGGAAATGACCACACAACTTTAGCCACCTCTTGGAGCTGGAGGCAGATGGCCACACTGGAGGGCATTTTAGATGCAACTGAACAGTCACCTGTTGGGGAGGATGTAACCCAGAGATCTGAGCTGAGCAGGAGGTTGGACCTGAGAGCTTTACTGGCCCCTTCCGACTCTACCATGATGTGATTTCAGGCAAGAAAATAGCATGCATGGTGACCCCCTGATGCAGAAGTGCCTACCTGGAGAATAAGGATTCCTCATGAGTAAAGCTATACTGGTGACCAAGGCTCTGTTTACAAGTAGTCCATCCTGAGGTACAAAGATGGCCTGCAGAATTTTTGTTGTGGGGATAAGATGAAGGAGGAGATATAAGCTGCCTTGAGCCCTTTGTAGGAAAAAGGCAGGATATAAATTGAAATTGAAATTGAAAATTAAAGCATTAAAAGCCTTCATTTCTAGGCAAAGAGTGTTGAAACAATGGCACCCCACATCTGGCATTTCCTTGATTACTTACTCTTCTCTGTGCATGGACCTTGAAATGACCACTGACCCTGCTTAAATTCCAGCAGTCCTGTTCCTGCTGCACTGCAAGCAATACAGGTTGATAGAAAACTTTGCTGAGAAGGGTTACATTGAAATGGCATAAAAGTATTTTTTTAGCACGTACAGAAAGTCAGCCCGAAACATAAGGTGCTTTTTGATCCTCAGGGGAAGCAAAGGACACAATAATTTCAGCTCTGCTCCAGTGTCAATCCTGATGATATAGAGAGATATTATGTGTGAGCGGAGAAGGACCAGAAGGCAGGCATGGCCTTTGCATTTAGAAGCCCCAGGACTGAACGAGGGAGCATCAGAGTGGCAAAAATGATTCTGGGAAAAAGACATTCTCAGCATGGCTCCAACCTTCTGCCAAGTTACCACCCAAGTGTAACACCTTGTAACACAGAGTCACAGCCTTCTTGTACAATTTCCTTGTCCTTCCCCTGTGGCTGCTGAAATTATGAATAATGCAAAATCCGCAAATTTGAATACTTTTCATGTCACCAATTTCATGTTCCTTGCCTCAGAATTTGGGTCAGCCCTTGGAGCAGAGTCTAGATTTGCTTAGCGGTGTTGTTCAGCCCGCCTATGGCATGGGGTCCCCGTATGGCTTGTGGATCCTGATCCTATCTCTTAACCCACTTACTTGCTGTTCCAAGTGGAACTGAATCTGGAGGGAGGAGATCGAACTTGACTCCTGCCCTTGTGCTGTTTCGCACATGCATGCTCATGGACAATTTGGCGTGCATCGATCCGCCATGGCAGATAATGCCATTTTTTGTTTCAGAATGTTCATGTCACCAAATGCCCGCTGACAGTCAACATTTCTGAAGTAGGGCAACTTTGCTCCTCACTCGTGTGCAGGTGATTCCTCACAGACAAAGGATTCTGCCAGGCTTATATAATCAATTTGTAAAAGTGCTGGAGTCGTGACCTGGGATCCCGGGAAAAGGGGAAGAAGTTGTGTTGTTGAGCACTTAAGCAGTGCCGAAATTGTTCTAACTGCTGTGGAGCGACTGAAAAGTCAGAGAGTCCCTGCCTCCAGGATCACCATTTTGCAGACATGATAGAAAAGGGACATGGAAGAGAAAAGTAAGTTCAGAGTAGCATTTCTCCTCCTGGCCAGTGGATGGGGTCATAGACCCCTCTCTCTTGCTATGATGCTCTTTCTGGAAGGCAGGACTGTCTCTAAGCCAATTGCAGAGACCAGAATATTATTTGAGCGTCTTAGCCGAGGGTGGGGATTTTCTGTACTGTTGGAACTTGTATTCCAAGCACCCCTGAATTCCAAAAAGCACCCCCAGGACTAGCTGCAATCGTGTCCTGAGAGCCAGGCTGTACACCCGTCTTGAGAAGCTGTGGGTGGAAGCCGAAGCAAGGTGGATGGCTGCAGCGCTCCATCCTCCCCAGGAACCGTGAAGGAATATTGAAGGATAATGGGTGTGTGCCGGGCTTTTGAGCACAGGGGAGCCTGATTGAAACAGCTGTTGCTTGCAAACATCTCAAGCTCAGGCTGAGAGAGGTTTGTGCTTCTTCCTCAGAGCAGCTCTTCCAAGTAAATACGCCTGCTCTTTGCATGGCAGAGTTAGACTTTTGCCAGTCAGCTCAGCTGGTCCGAAAGGCCATTTGGGAACTGAACCTCTGCTCAGCCTCTAGTGTTCCTAGGAGGCAACTGTGAGGAGAAGGCGCAGAGTCTCAAGCCACAGCCCTGTGCCCCCATGCAATGCGTAGCCACTGGCGCATCACCGGAAAAGAAAGAGGATCAAAAGAGACACTGATTCGCATATGTTTTGCACATGCCCATATAAGCATTGAAGTAACTATAATTTAAAAAAAGTTTAATTCATCACACAATAATCGTGGATAAGACTGACCAGATAAACTGTCTGGTTGCTCAGGCACTTATTGGGGCCGACAAATTCACAGTCCCTGCATGCTCTCCTTCCTTATAATTCTTTGGCTTGAAACTGGAAGACTAGACACCTTTTCAATTAAAGAACACCTTCAAATAAAGGACTGTCCTCTGTAAAGTAAAATACCTGGCCACCCTACCACCTACACAGTTAAAATATCCTGCCGATAAATCATACAGCAGTAACAGCTGATCCTCACTTATTTATGCATATCCAGCTTTTTAACTCTGGGAAGGAACCAGAGCAGTTTACATGATCCTCCTGCTTTACATTCAATCTTCATAACAACCCTGTGAGGTAGCTTAGGCTGAAGGTCAGTGACTGGCCTCACAGCAACCAGGGAGCTCCATGGCCAAGAGGGGATTCAGACCTGGGTCTCCTGAGTCCTGACCACCACACCACACTGCCTACAGGACATCACCTGTTTTTCCACCTGGACAGGGTGGAGTTGCCCATCAGCAGCACATCCCTGTTGTGAATCTTGATCCTGTGATATATCGTTACCCCTTTATTAAAGAATTATGGAATTCCATCACTGTTCCTGATCAATTCAACTGGAGTTGTGTCTAGTGAAGGTCTTCTTGCCTAATGAGTCCTATTTTAATTTTGATGCAGCCCTCCATGCAGCCCTAGGCCACCTGCAAGGCTGACAAATGGCCACTGGCTCAGTTGCTGGAAGTAAATCAATAATCAGTAACAATCAATAATAATAATAGGAAAGGAAACTTTGCTGAATGGCAAAAGGGTTGCTCCCTCCCTCCCTTCAGGCAGCAACGCCGCAAGTTATTAGCATAAGCTCCAGATTAGAGAGAGAAAATAGCATCCCACAGTGGGGAGGTAACATGTGTGGAGTTATCTGCAAACTTAGGACTGACAGAACCAAGAGACAAGCTATTTACTCTTCCCTTCGAGATCAAGCGGGTCAGTTCACTTCACCAGCCTGGAATTTTAATAATGCGGTTTGCCCTGCAAGTCGCTGCCACACAAGTGCAAAAAATGGAGGAGACTTTGAGCTCTGGGGCATGTAGAAATACAAGCTTTCCTCCAGCCAGGCCTAGCATCTGTGGGGCTTCCCTCGGTGCGCCTGTGCATCCTGCACTGTGTTCCAGGGGCTTAGTTCCTCCCCTTCCTCTCCTAGCGTTCGTTCTTGCTTGCATCAGCTGGAGCTATGGAAGGGGGAATGTGTACCATTAAGGGGAGGTAACTAAGAAGACTACCCTGGAGAACCTATTTGGTAGATGATCAGGAACTCGGCTCAAAGAATGGAAGCAATTCAGCTTCACTGATAACCTTATCTGGAAGCCTTCTCCCAAGTGATGCCCTCCAGACTTCAGAATTTTGGACTACAGTTCCCAAAATTCTCAAGCCAGGGAGCTGAATTCAACACATCTGGAGAGCACCAGGTTAGGAAGACTGTGGTGTAGTCAATGTTCATGTTTAACCATTATTGGTGTGTATGTGAATGATTCCAATCCAATCCAATCCATGCGACAAACCAATTGCCTTATAGTCAGGGATATATCATGAAGGCAAATGTGCAGTGAAGTTGTGGAATGGGCTTCACATGCCCCAAAATGCACAGTATTCAAAAATTAACACATAGAAAGGTTTGCGGAGTAGGTACTTGGTCTGGAGTACTGTTTGGCTTAGGACTGGCGCCATTTGCATGATAGAGAAAGGGAATGTATGTACCCCCGTCTCTTGAGTCCCAGATCACACAATTCTGTTCCCCTGCAGAGCAAAAGAAAAGCACAGAATTTGTGCAAGCCAAGCCCTGGTGCAAGAACACCATAGAACAGAGCATCCTGGAGCATCTTGCTAGGCTGCTGTTCCTTTGCCCTACAAAGGCTTGAACATCATATCGAAAGCGGTTAAGTTTCCTTTCACATAGAGAACAGCTCCAGGGAAGGGCCGGTAATCATTGCCACACTCTGCAGTTCAGTACAAAGGTGGTAATTCAATTTGAATGTTCCGCGTCAGCACCTACTTTATGATGTTAGCTGAGAATATCTTGGCTGATTTAAAGCATTTACTCAATGGGAAGGAGATGTATGTGTGCGTATTTTGTGTGTGTATGTGTGTGACAGAGAGAGAGAGAGAGTGCCTGCCCATGCATGGAGAAAAGAAAAAAGACGGTAGGGCTTGTGCATGCATAGGCTCTGAATGCCAGCCCTGCCTTGCCTTCCAGCCCAATCTAATCCAATTACTTCCAATTATAAGACAGAAAGATGCAAAATGTTAATTGAAAATTTTGAGGTGTATGCAGGAGAATTTGTGCGCTCATCTGGTTAATAGGAAAAACATTGTATTTTCTAGGCCATTGATTTACCATCATTAAGGAACCAAACACAGAGTTCTAGCGAGTTGGTTCCAGGAATATGTCTCCTCCCTCTCCCTACTGTTTTGTTCATAACTGTCTGCAATAGCCTCTGGCACCCCAAGTGTTAAAGTAGATGCGTTCATTTTGCTTGTTTGCTTCCGTGTGCTTTTCTGATCTATCTTACCTCTTTTAACAGCATTTGTAAAGGGAAAGTGTTGGGAAACAGTTAAAAATAACTTTTTAAAAAAATATCCGCGATTTCTTCACTTTTACTAGCAATTGCCAGTTTCAATCCAAATTGAACACGGGCATGCTTTTTAAATGACTTCAAGGAGAAAGAAAACGGAACAGAGAAGGGGGAGAATATAGTTTAGTTCTCAGTTTAAAACCAAGCAACCCAAGATAGAGTTCCTAAAGTAACATGAACCAGATTGCAATTATCCTTTAGTTTTCTCCCCTTTTGAGAATGTAATGATATAGTTTACTTCTCCCAAAATAAGTGTGCGAATATGTGCACATAGAGGTAAAATTGCTTGGAAATGTATTAGGGAAAATGCGCGCAAAACATGTATCAGTTTTTATATGCTCTTGTTTAAACTTGAGGGTTTGAGGAGGGCGCACTGAAAATATGACAGTGTGTGGCAGTGCACTCCATAATTTTAGAAGGGTGGGGAGGAGGGAACCCGTATCATATTTGCATGTGCCACAACACTGGAAGGGATAAGAATAGTCCTCAAAGGACAGAAATAAAATTCAAAATGACAAGATGGAAAACTGGGCTGCAACTAATGGAATTAAACTCAGGACGGACGGATGCAGAGTTCTACATTCAGGTAATCATCATCATCATCCAATCCTGAGGTACAGCATGGGGAATAACTGGCTTGGTGGCAATTGATGGAAAAAGGGATTCAGGATAGCGTTTAATAGTAAGTGGAGCATCATTCAGTACTATCAGGCAGAAGAAGGAAAGGTGAATGGGCGGCGGGGGGGTTGGCTGCATTAATAGAACCACAGTCCATGCATGACAAGTAATCAGGACTGTGTCCTTGCACATTGACATCAATCAGGACTGTGTCCTTGCACATTGACATCAAAATACAGGAGGGATGCAGAAACCAAGGCTTGGGGTCCCATCTGGTCTGTTGAGGTTCCTCAGAAGAACCTTCCACTGATCTTACACCCTTTGTTACAACCGCCAAACTTTAGGTGTTTCTCAGCTTTTGGACATCTTGCTCATGGAAAGTTGAGATTAGTAGAAGTACTGATATTTTGGATTGTCCAATAGCCAAAGCTGTCTGGGCAGTTTACCAAAAAAAGAAAAAAAAAAGAAAAGAAAACCTTAGAAATGTTACATAAAATATAATCTAAAAATTGCATATACAAATGTTTCGAGGCACTCAAAAATTAAAATCCAAGAACTGGTTTAAAAAACCTTGCAAAAAAAAGAGCTAAAGCTCAAGGGGGAGAGATTCAATAACCCAGATGCCATGCAGATGTTTTGGGCTACATTATGTTTCCTGGGGGATGCTAGCATTTCAAGTTGAGATGGGAGAGATGGTTAGGTGTCTTCTGGTCCCACATATCTAGGATTGCTGGCATTTTTATTTTTGTTCCTGGAGAAACTGAAAATAAAGAGGCTATTATGTTCATTGACGTATCTGTGTTTGTTACAAATTTGTTCCTTTTGAGCCCTGGAACCTTCCTGGATCCTTTGTTTTCAAAGGCGTTTAGATGTTTTTCTGTATCTTTTGATGGATTTCCAGGATTCACTCCCATAGGCTAAAGAGGAAGGAATATCTGAGTTCAAAATTCATAGCTTCATCTTGAACATATAAATTTTTGATGTCCCTGATCTAGCTGAAGATGGGGAAGGAAGCTTCTCCCTTGCCAATTTGTGACAAGATTTCATTTTGGACTTCTCCGTTGTCTCAGTTCATTTATTTATTTCCCAAGCCATTGAAAATGACTCACTTCCAACACTTCTGTGCCTGCTAAGGAAGGAAACCCCAACAAAGAAGGGTGCCAGTTCCATTAGGTGTATAAACAACATTTCCTGAACTACTGAGATGAAATGTGAGGGACAGTTCATTGTCATCAAGCCCAACCAAGATCCGATTTTAGTTTGCATCAGAGTAGGAATCCCCCACAACCAGGAGCTCACCACCTGGGCTTCTGCGTGTGCATATTTTATTATTTCCATTTCATTTCGTTTTAGAGTTTCAGACTGCAAGCGGAAAGATCCATCAACAGATACAAGCGATTTGGAAAGAAAATTGAAAGATTAGCATAATTCTGACTTTTCCATGTAGATAATGTATTGATGGAAAATGAAATGTAGAAGGACGTTCGCTAAGAGAATCAGCGTATCTTTAGTAACAGCTGGGTTAGAATGGTGTGAGATATAACCCCCAGGATGTGTGAGAGATCCGTCCATCAGTCTGTCCATCCCTCCCTCTCTCTCTCCCTCTGTGTGTGTGTGTACGAGAGAGAGAGAGAGAGAGAGAGAGAGAGAGAGAGAGAGAGAGAGAGAGAAGAAAAGCCTGCATTTATCAAAAGCAAGCATGTGGTTTTGATGTTTTATGGTAGATTTCTTGGCCAACCAGGCATGGTGCTTGGTGTCAGTTGGCAATGGGAAGGCAGTCCATGAGAGAGTTATCTTTGAAGGTGGATCTTCCAATAACTACGGGCAAATGGAAGAGGGTAGGATTTACCTATATATGAGGACTAAGGATGAGCAAGCAGCCAGTTTCTTGGCCCAGAAAAAACAGCTTGCGTTCTGCCGTACAAACCAGTGTGATCATGAAGCACTTCAAGGGAAATCTTCCTGATAGCATTAGATCCTGAGTCCCAGTCCAAAACTCTAATGACTACACCGCACTGGTGCTCAGTTGTTTGAATTGCCTCACTCTCTTGGGTCTGAAATGATTTTAATGTTTTATAAATTTTATATGAATGTATGCATGTTAATAGGGTGTTAATATACTTTGTGAATCAGTTCAGTGTTTTGCAAATCAATGTTGATGATGAATCAAGGGCCAATCAAGCATCCTTCTGTAAACATAAGGCCAACATTTGGAAGAGCCTTCTACCTGTGGGGGTTCTATGTTTAAGAGTCCTTATTGCAAGATGCCCCCATTTCTGGTAGGCTGGCACACGAGGGACAGAGCGCTCCACACAGCCCAGTTCCATGCTTCCTGTGCCAACCTACGACATTCCTGTGATGGCTGCAAAGGGAAGAATTCCTCCTCCTCCTCCATTGCCAGCATAGTGTAGAAATGGGTGTCTTCTGGCAGGTGGCCCATCCGTCTTTGCAGGCAGCAAGCAAGGGCACGCAAATGTGGAGGAGGAAGCCACAAGGCTAGGCCTGCTCTTAATCTACTCCCGGAAATGGAGCCGTGTTCCCCTCCTCAGCTTCTCATAACATGAGTAGTGCGGTGAATTTGGCCATTTTGCGAGCCCTTTTCGATCTGTGACTGAGTCAGATAGTTGACGAGTGAATGCATGTGGTTTGGTCTGCTACTGCTTTCAGAGAGGCAGCGGCCTTTCAGCGTCTCTGGATACATGTGCCAAAAGGCGATGGAAATAACCACTCATTACAGAGAATAGATCGATGTTGCTGCTGGTGTTTCCTTTTACCTTCTTGTGGACAACCATGCGGCAGGGTGGGAATGTGCCAAGGTTGGCAGAGGCTCTGGCTCAGCCTCAGGCGAACTCTATAACTTACTTAGCAGAACAGTTAATCCAGTCCCTGCACACAGAGAGCTACCTGGGTTAATGAAGTCTGCCTCATGGTTTAACCTATGCCATTGCTATCATGTGCTGCAAATTCGCTGATGCAAAAGGGCAAACTAATGTATACTGGAGAGAAAAACCAGACTTCTGAACAGGAACTGGCAATCCTGGTTGCTAAACACCACTTGAAAAATCATAGCCAGCATAATTGACTTTTACGCTGTGCGGATAATGTAGGTCACTGCTTCCACGGAACAAGACAAGGAATACATGTCAGAATGAAAGGCAGAAGGGAACTAATTACCAAATAGTGATTAAACAGCTATCAGATAATAAGTATAATAATAAACCATGTTGGAGGAAGGGAGGGAGGGAGAGAAAACGATTTGTTAAATGATTTGTAAACACAGTGCTTGGAAACTATCAAACCTAGAAGAGGTGGTAGTCGTGCTAGCGGTTTTAAGTTTCCTTCAGTCTGCAATGGAAACAGGATTGCCCTCATTTAGGGAGGTCCAAGAAATACACTTAAATCTAAGATGAAAATTTGCCCTCTTCACATTCCAAACTGTGAATGGACTTTATGGGTAAGGCTTGCTCGTTCTTACATTCTCAAGTTTGTGATGCTCATCAGCAAAATGCATCAATAGCTCTTTGGAACATGCATTGCAGTAATAGGGGAAGGATATTTTTGCACTTTTGTTAATGGGGAGAAAATTTTATCAGGGTGTGAACTTACTCATTTAAACAGGTGTTGGAACCCATAATGGAGAGCAGGAAAGAAAAGAACTTGGAGAACTTCATCAAACTTTGAGGCTGACTGATATTTTTCATCCCTAGTTGCATCTCTGGATGTTCCAGCAGAATAATTTGATCAATAATACTTTGGACAGAAGTCTTCTTGGGGAAGCTTTTTTTCTCTGGGAAGAAATGGGAGGACTGAAAGGCAAAAGAGAAATACTCACTGTTTGCAGGAGAGATGCTTACTGGGAAATCAGCAGCCTTTCCTTGCCCACAAAAGTCTCCTTCGTGAAATTTAATCGATCCACTCTTGCAAGTGGTGACGGGGTTGCAACAATCAGCAGCCAGTAGGGTACCAATTCCTGCCATGTCTGGAATGAGGCCACCTTTTCACACCATAGAAGTTTCCTTCCACAGGTCAGTTCTTTGCGATGCATCCAAGATGCCATCCTCTTCCTCTGCTTCTACCTTAAATGAGACGGAAAGGGGGCTTAGTTCCATATCTTTTGTAAGAATCCTGTTAGTTACTGGGGGGGTTTTTTGAAGGCTTTGGTAGGGATTTGGAACTGGGGGAAGATAGGGGGTGGGGCTTAAGGGTTTTGTTAAGCTCCCCATCCATGCAACCAGGGCCTCTTCATTTAAGCAGTGGCCAGAAAAGCTTTTCCATGATTCTGCTGGATGTACAACCTGATCCCATTAGGAATGGAAAACCAAAAGATTAGACAATCAATTTTCATCTTTCTCACTGCCAGCCATCTTCTGAGCCTCCTGCCTCAGGGCTGAACTTCTGATGACAGACAGACTTATGGTTTGATCGATCAGAGCTGGGGTAGATATGAATGCTACCAGATTCTTCTTCCAGGACTATGAGAAGATGAAGGAAAGCTTCCTAGTCAAGAATTATGACAACATGTGCTCCAAGGCACAAGTTATTTCAAGTAGGTTTTTCATTTTAGAAATGCTTTGGGTTAAACTATGTAGTCCCACTGGATGTCCTTCTGAAATATCTCCTGCTCTTCAGAAATGCAATGTCACAGTTGGTCTTGTGTGGGCTGTGGTTGGACAGATGGCCATAAGATCAGGGAGTGGCCAAGCAACCAGGAGCCAAAAACGTAAGGTGGACAAGCCTTAGAATTTGATATTTTAAAGGTATATAGTGATACTTAGTAAACAAGTGTGTGAGAGTATCAATTGCAAGCCACTGGCTTTCAAATTATGGGAATCTATCACTTGTAATGCTGATATAGACTGAAGAATGACTGATGGGTTTCATGTGAGCTTCTTATGAATCGTGCATCGTAATATATACTTGTTCCCAATGACTGGTAAATTCAAAATTGGTGTGGTAATTATGAATATTCTTGATGTTTAGGGAACAAACCATCTCAACCCAGAGTTCTCTCCTAGCTTGTAGCAATATTTGAGATCACAAATGTCACAAGGATGTGACTGATTTTACTGCTTTCTTAAGAACTGCACTTGGGTTCCGTGTTCTCTACACTGTCTCCCCAAATCAACAGTCATGGTGGTGACACTCCTAGGAAATCAACCAGCTCTTCAAACAAAAAATTCCAGAACGAGAGTTTGATCTAAACCTGAATGGAAGGAAGCTACATAAAATACTTGCAAAGAAACAAATAGGGAGGGAATTGTTGCTATTTTAAAGCAGGTTAAGATCTTTTGAAGAGCGCATTGCATGGGATAAACAGCTGTTCTCAACCACGATAACTGAAGACAGAGTGCCACGGCCTTCTGGCATTTTCGGTGGAGACACAGTATAGGTCAGACTCCAAGTAGAAGCTGTGACCTCAGGAAAACCCTCTGCATTGCACTGGAGGAGGAAAGCTATCTGCAGGGCCCATGTGCATGCATGCATGCGCTGAAGGCCTTCCATGTGCAAGCAATGGAATGGCTCCACTGTCTGCCCAAGAATCCCCATAGTGCCGCAGCCTTCATCCTTCTGAGCCCAGGAAAGGTTTAGACAGCTTCTATTGGCCATCTAAATGTTCTGGATGGTGAAAGCATCACAGAGGCACTCTTCTACATTCCTTCCCATTGGATACCCATAATCCTCCAGGTTTGCAGGGAGGGTACAGCCTGTGGATGGCTCACTGAATGATTCAGCTACAGAACTCATAAGGAGGTGTCTGTATGTTAACTAGGAGTGAGAGCATCAGTTTGATTTTGCTCCCTTTCCCTTTTGCTCCCTTTCTCAACAATCGTTTCATTCCACCCAGTTTCCACATCAGTTTGCAAATTCAGAGGGTTGGGAGAAAGTGCATGAAAACGCATGTGCAGTTTTATGCACTGTCTTCTCATAGATACTCTTTCATAGTGTCTACATATTATTTTCCTATTGTGTCCACTTTTTCCAAGCACTCCTAGAGGAGGGCAATGCATTATTCATACTTTCTCATAATACAGGCATTTTTGGAAACATAAAACTCAGCATTCTAAAAAAATACTGCTGATTTCAACGTGCAAGGGGCCTCTGGGTTTCCATATAGATTCAGAGCATGCCAGCCAGATAGGTATGGATAAAAATTTGGACCAGATTAATTTCTCCACCATCTTCACTGAATGAGCAAGACAAAGTAATCCACGAGAGCTAAATTGCAAGGGCTTGAATTATAGCATTTCTGTGCCCGTGGCCATATGAATGGTGATCATGCATTCGAGGACCTCATTGTGCATTTTGAGCCACAGAAAAGCTTCTCAGGAAAATGGTCCTTCCTTTGGAATGCAGCTGAACATTTTGAGCTGGACTAATTTGTTTACACAGGGAGGCAATTACACATTTTGGGCACATCACTGCTAGCATCCTCGCTTCAGCTTTAATAGGGGTGGGGAAGAATTAATAGGCTGGAGAGAAAAATCCTGCAACTGCCTTTTTGGAGTTTCCCCATTGTTGGCAGCGATGCAAAAAGTGGGAACCGATCTGTTTCAAAGAGCAGGAGGGGTTGAGCTAGACTATTGTTTCAGGCATTTCTCTGGGTTTTTTAAAAAAGCTTTCTCCCTTCAGTAATTGACCTCCACAAAGCCCCTTTCTCGAGCACATCCGTCTTAAACAGACTGATTCAGGTTATTTTGACCTTTTCAAATAGCTTAGATCTCCGGCGGCCCTGAATCATCATCTGTGCTGTCTCTTTCATTGGCTTCATTTTGTTCTTTGCACAATAATCATGCAAGGCCCAGACATGTATTATTCCAAAGGTGTCCTTGTCCCTTGTGCCTTTCCGCCGATCTGCAGTTGTTGTTTCTTGCTTATATTCTGGGTCTTTATACTTCTCAGGACTCAGCTCACTTCTCAGCTTCTCCGTTGGAATTTGTGTGCGCGTGTGTGCGCATGTGCCTGTGCTCACACCCACAAAGCTATGACACAAAGGTGTGTGGCTGCACAGAGGCAACGATCCCAAGCCACCGCCATCGTTCCCATGAATTCCAATCTGGCTTTTGAGCAACAGCAAGTCGGGGTTGCATCTGTGGCCTGCATCAGACCTTGCTAACCCCTGTACAGTGAGCCCAACACGTTTCAAGCTGCAGGCAGCCTGGCTGCAGGACACAGGACCAGGCAAGGGAGCTCGCTGTGTGTCCCATCGGTCCAGAAGCAGGAACCTGCTGAAAGAAGCAGGGCCTGTATTCCAGGGCAGCAACAAGGAATCACAGAACAGTAGAGAGGGAAGGGGCCAGGAAGGCCATTGAGCTCAACCTCCTGCTCAGTGCAGGACTCCAGGTGAAAGATGCCCTAACACTGTCCAGCCACATCTTGAATACTTCCTGTGTGGGAGAGCCCGTGACCTCCCTAGCAAATATCTTCTGCTGCTATATTGCTCTTATACTCAGACGTCTTTCCTGCTGTCCAGCTGGATGCTCCTGTACTTTGAGCCCATCCTTCCATGTGCTGTACCCTGCCATGCCCATCAAGAAGAGATCCTGGCACAGCCTTCCCTGTGTGATAACCATTCAAGCTGATATCATCTCTCTCCTCGGTCTTCCCTTCTTGTCAGATGTACTAGGAACGGTTGTGTAATCAAAGGTGGACCAAGGTCAAGATCCATGGCATAAATCAGGGAAGGGGACCGGGAGCTTAGGTAGAGCCCTCACCCATGAGATAAGTTGCATAGACTGGGGAACAAGCCCTGAAGCTAGGAGTGCGTGGGCTTCAGGTTTCTGAAGGCCCTTGGGAAAGACCCCTTTAGCCGAACCTCCCCGTCAGTGAATGTACATTCTCACCACCAGCTTCGATTGCTCCTCCTCTGCTTTATCATCTTTGAAAAAAGGATGAGGAAAGACTTTGCTTGCTTGATAGGCTGAGAAACAGCAGGCAAACAAAAAGTGGCATCCCCTGCTCTTTCTTCTCATCACCACCTGGACAAGAACAAGAGGCAGGTGAGCAAGCATGGACAGGTAATGTCTACCTCCAGGGCCAAAACTCAAGGCAGAATTCCACTGGTGCTATCCAAGAGGAAAACATCTGGAAGCCACTCAGCTATATCAATCAAATAAAGGGTAAAGTTCGGCCAATCACAGATCAGCACCCCTGCAATTAAACACATCCACGAACTGGCAATGCAAATTTACATCTCATTAACAGGAAGGCATATACAATGCTGGCATGAAAATTAAGACATTAGACACAATTAGTGTATCAGAAGAGAGGAGGGAATATTGATGGAAAGTGTTGTATTCATTTGTTTAGTTCACCAAAGTTCATCTGCCTCCTAACCAGCTGCAAAACATTAGAATTGTTTAATCTTTCCCAGTGTTTTGTAGAACTCATCCAGTTGCAACAAAAGGCTCCTATGAATTCATACAGTTGTTCTCCCTTCCACTTGGAGAAGCATCCTCCCGTCCAACACCCCATCTCCTTGAATGGGGGAAGCTTGTTAAGCCAGCCCTGTTCATTGTTTGTCTGAAACTGGAGTCCAGAATGATCCCTGAGTGGACTGAGAAGCAGTCCCAGCCCCTTGATACTTCATAACGCCTAGCTGAATGGAGCGTGGAACAACTCCTCTGGAAATCTCCGGGTATAGGCAGATATGGAAGTCCTATCACTGGTATTTGATCTATGAAGGTGCTTCAGGCAGCAGGTAATGAGCATTCATGTGCAAGTTACAGATAAGAATGTATAAAAAATCCATTCCAATTGTTTTGATCAGGGCTCCAGGATCCCAGTGAGGCTTTGAAAGAGGGTGTTTCTTCTGATGAGGACGAGCTGTGCAGAATTCCTAAAAATCCAGTGTTATCTTCTCTCTCTCTCTCTCTCTCTCTCTCTCTCTCTCTCTCTCTCTC
>NW_025335856.1:6015456-6062474 GCF_004798865.1 Varanus komodoensis
CTCCCTCCCTCCCTCCCTCCACACACACACACACACACACACACACAGAGAGAGAGAGAGAGAGAGAGAGAGAGAGAGAGAGAGAGAGAGAGCTTTACTTGGGCAAATTCTGCTTGGTTAAAGGAGCCAAATAGGGCCAGTAGGCTGCTGCTCAGCTCTGCAGTCCGAGTCTCTAGTGTAGCATCCCTGAGCTCGGAGACCTGAACTGACGTCTGGGGGAAATGAATCAGAAAGTGTAGCAGAAAGAAGATCACTCTCCGCAGGTCAGGCCCCACGTTTCCGATGCTGGCTGCCAGTCACAGGTGTTCATGCCCTGTTTCTTTCGCATTCTGCAGATGCCAGTGGCCCAGCAGTTCTTCTGCATCACTCACAACCTACAGTCTCTCCACTTTGGCACTGGGACTTTCATTAGGCAGCGTGAAGGAGGGACGGATATGGAGTGTGGGATGTAGCCAAAAGGCAATGAAGGGCAGTACTGTTTGGGCCCAAGGGCCCTCCAACCACCATTGAAGTGGATGACACAGATTTTTGCCTTCTGTACATATAACGTGGGGTGCAAGAGGGAGGAAGTCACATGAGTTTTAGCCTCGAGCAGAATCATCTCTTATGCTGGTCCTGTTTCGGCCTGCCCATAATGCTACCAATTCCTCTGATGCAGAAGGGACTTTCTTAAAGCATATGCATGAAGCCACCTGCTCTTTGCCTCTGGACAAGCTGTGGGATCCCTGCATGAAAGAATCAGAAATGTTCTGAGTGGATGCATTAGAATGCCTCTCCCATTGCTCAGTCAGGCCTTTGCCTCTTTTTGCACTGAGCAATGCATCATCCACGAAGCCAGCCTGCACCCTGTTATGTTAAAAGTCTCAGAGTCAGAAGGTTCAGGGTCTCGGCAGGGGACAGAGAGGCTAGAAATAGGAGCTTTTGCCTTTCCTGGGTTATACGCGGGTCGTTCCAAATGGCTGCATCCAAGGGATGGGGGCATCACTTGTCTCATGGGTTGTCACTAACGGCCACTAATACCACCCAACAGAGTAAAGGGAAGTGACAGAGAAGGAAATAATTTAGCCTTTAACCGACACATTATCCAGTTAAAATCCATTTACCTTCTGCTGCTCCGCATGTCATTGCTCATTCCAGTTTTGAAGTGACACGGTCCTGAATGCTTTTAATGGGCTGTCTCCAGAAAAGGAATTTAGAGAGATACTGAGAGATCCAGAAGCCGGATAGCTGAGGACAGAAGGAAGGAAGGAAGGAAGATTTGCCAAGATTGAGCTTGGCATTTGGTCCAAGATTTAGGATGGAGCTAGAAAAAAAGATAGGTTGGGAATGTGGACTCTCCAGAGGAATTTCCCACTTTGAGCTAGGGAAAAAAGAACAAACAAAATAACCATTCTCATAATATGGTGGCTTATTTCCAGCTAGAAGATGACTTTATTGCAGAAAAGCAGTTGCAATGAATGAATTTGTTGAGGTGTGTTTACACCATTGTTTAGGAACAGGACTTTAAATTTATAATCATGAAGAGTGCCTCAGTAAAAGTTAAAATTTAAAAATGTCAGCTTTCTGGAATCAAAGTTTTGGAAATTCGCCTCAATTTTCACTTAAAAGAAGAAAGGATTTGATGTCTTCTTTACTACCTTGCATGCCTATTTTGTGTCAGAAATCTTGTAGAGTCACATGACCTTCTCCTTGGGGAAGAAGATCTGAAAAATCAAGTGGCTCCTGTGACACACTTTCGGGGACCACCAGTCGAGGGCCTCAGTGGATGTATCTGCTGGTGGAAACCTTTTTGTTCTGCTTTTGCGCAGATAATCGCAAATTGAATCAGATCTAACTGCAGAAATACATGGCAAAGTCTGTGTTATATCACACATGACTTGATGATATAAACTCTGCTGTTGCTTCCCAAAGATATGACACTTGCTCCCCAAATTTTCCTCATCTGAACTTCTCCCTAGACTTTTGAATTTTTCAGCTAACTGTTGCTTTCCTTTTTCTCCAGGAGCAACAGAAAAGAAATTCTCCTTTGTTCTGTTTCATTTCCAGCCATACAGAGCTGTGAACTGTGATTTCAGTGGTATCCATTCATTTGTCTCCCACATCTTTGGTATGTGCACTTCATAAAACACTGCCAAAATAAACAAATAAATTAATTAATACACTTTGATCTGATTATGCTCATGGTTCTTTTCATGAGGTGTTTTCTAACATATATATATATTCACATGCTCAGTGATAAAACACCACATCATAAGCAATCAATGTAATGATGCATACAGCTTTCATCAAAATAACAGATCAAAACAAATGGGAGGGACAGAAAACTTCCTCAAAGTTCGAGAATGATATGTTTTTATTTTTTCCCATCTTATCCCTTTTTCACAGAATGATAGGGGATTAAACTGGGAAAGGTTGTATATCCCTAGAAAGAATATACAAGCCCTGGGATTCTGGAAATGAGGGTGAAGCTGCCTTCTTGGACTGGGGAGGACAATCCCTCCAGGCTCTGCTCATCCTTTCACTCTCCAGAAAGAAGAATGGGATAGATGCTAGTTAATTGAATTCAGAGTTGCCCTTTTCCCAGATCCATTCAGATGACAGATTAATTTGCATCTGTTGAATGTGCAGCACTGCTAATAATGGAAAACAATATTTATGCTAATGAGAGGAACAGCAGAAGAGCTTTACGAATGAGCCATTCTTTGTTAAGTAGCCAGGGTGTAGCTGATTAGAAAAGGACCAGTGATTGATAGCTCCATCCATCTTCTGCTGAGCTCCCCACTTCTACTCTTCTCTCTGCTGCCATTCTTCTCTCTCTGCCCACCTTCTAAATTTAGCTCTTTGGCACACAGAACTCGCTTTTGCTTATGTTACTGTGTAAGTAACTTGTACTAAGAGGCTGAACCTTAATACACCTTCCTCAGAAGTAACCTTGTTGAGTATAGTGGAACTTCAAAGTAAACATGCTAGGTCTTGGCTGTGAAGTCATGATAATAAAAGCAATGGAAGCCAGTGCGTAAACAAACTCCAATCTAATGCCAACTTTCATCCTTAGCACCCAACCCAACCCCGTTTCTCACAGAAACACAGCGATTCAAGGTCTGTCTTGGACTACTGATCTACACATGCCCCTTCAAGGGAAGAAAGACCCTTTACAATTTTGCAGCTGTCATTATTGAGATCTAACAACTGTTAGGTTGAAACAAGTCCCCGAGGAGGTAGGGTTATTGCATGGAAATTCCTGGTAGCAGCCCAAATGCTATTCTTGTCATGGATCAAGAATCTGAACACTCATCCCTGGAGGATCCCAATCCCTTGTCTTCCAAGGAAGTTCAAGGGCAATGGTTCAGAGAGAGGACTGAGCTACAGAAATGTGTCCACCTCCCCAGGACACATTTCCCCAGAAAGACCCAAGGAGTTGGGTTTCCTGCATCTGGAGGTTGCTGAATTCATCTCTGCAGACACTGAGGACTTGGATAAAGAGGAAACTAACATACTCTGGGACACCAGAATGCCTGAAAGAGCACCTTAACACTTAGCAGCCTGCACCAGTCAAAATTCTAGATTGGTTTCATGTTCATCCATTTCCCAAATGCATGCAGGCATTTGAAAACATTTTGGGGTTCTGCCATCACCCATAAAGCATCACTCAGAAGTGTACAGACGTCAACTGCAGGTTGCATCCAAGTTTGGGCCTGGGTCCGGATTGTGCGAACCAGGTAAATTCAACATGAAAGCAGCCTGAAATAAATTTCTCATGCATCTCCCTTTAAGATGTGTCTTCCATTCCTGATTCTTTTCCTTCCATCCTTGTACATTTCCAATTGACCACAGAATTCCCAGGAACAGAACTGGAATTTTGCCACTTCATCCAAAAGTGGGTAGGTGCTTTCACCTTAACTGCAAAGCCCTCGACCATTTAGGAATCTTTATCCTCATGCTGCCTCCATTCAACAAGGCCCAGAAAACTCGCAAGCATCTGAGCGTTTAAGAACAAAGTCTCTGTCAGCTAAAAGGTGCTTCCCTGCTTAGGCAGCATAACCTTGTTTCTCTTAAATGCTATAAGTCTGAGAAGCATTTTTCTTGCTTCTGCCCCAACCCTTTCTTTTCTGCCATGTGTCATGCAGGGGTAGGCAGAGGCACCTTCATTCTCAGCAACCTGTTGAGCTCGCCCTCCTTGGAGCAACGATGGATGCTGAATTTGGAGAAGTTTGTTGATGAGTTGGGGATATAGAAGTATAATAAATATATATAGTAAATATAGGGATGCAGGTGGCGCAGTGGTTTAAACCGCTGTGCTGCTGGGCTGGTTGATCCAAAGGTTGCTGGTTCGAATGTGCACAACGGGGTGAGTTCCTGTTGCTCCATCCCAGCTCCTGCCAACCTTGCAGTTCGAAAGCATGCAAATACAAGTAGATAAAAAGGTGCCACTTTGGTGGGCAGGTAATAGTGTTGCGTGCACCTCGGTGTTCAGTCATGCCGGCCACATGACCACGGAGACTGTCCGCGGACAGACGCTGGCTCCCTCAGCTAGGAAATGGAGATGAGCAGCCCCCCCACCCCGTAGAGTCAGACATGACTGGACTTAACATCAAGGGGAAACCTTTACCTTTACCTTTATATAGTAAATCTTACTGTTGTCCCCTCCTCCATGAACTTGTCCAAACCCTTTATGGCCTTTGAAAATAAATTTACTTGGGACAAGACCTGCTTTGTACAGATGTATGCACCTAGAGAGGGCAGGAATATTTGCCCTTAACGCAGAAAAGACAAGAATAATATTTGTCCTGTTGTTGTTTTACCGAACTGAGTCCAAAAGATCAAACAGCAGGAGAAAGTGAAAGGTGTCCTGTATCACTCCGAAGAGCTCAAATAATGAAGATAGAATTATCAGATCAGTGCAAGATCCAATTAGCATGGATGGGACCCAGTTGGATGATTAGGTATGGCAAGATCAATAATGTAAATACACACTGAAAGAAGGACAGCTGCTTTCTGCAGAGTGCTGAAAGCTCGGCTTTTGGGTGACATTATATAGCATTTCTCTCTCCCCCTCCTTCAGACAGAGAACAGGAAGCCCTGTTTACCAGCAAAAACCGTGTAACCAAATGCTATTCTTTTGTCCTATGTTGCTATTCTTTTGTCCTATGTTGCAAGAAGGGGAAATACCTAGAGACCAGTGTGATCACAGTGCCAAGGTCTGTCTCATTTTAAATAGCTCAAGGTTATCTCTGAATGGGAAGGTTAACATCCCATTTCTGAAAAATCTACTCAATGGACTGTTGATTGGCAAAATTTATTCAGGTCCCCACAGAGGGGAGTCCAGGAGAAGTGGTTTTTTTTTTTTCTAAAGGGAGGGCAGCAGGTAAGTTGTTAATGACTTCAATAAAAGCTGAAGAAGGCACATTAAGATGTTGGTCATAAGGAGCAGAGAGAGAGAGAGAAAGAGAGAGAGAGGAGTATATGGTTCATCAATGGTTTGCTAAAATTAACTTCATTACTGTGTTTACTTTGATTGCAAACCTTCTGTTTAATTCCAATTACCTCTGGAATTAGGCTGCAAAGAAGGGAGCCAGAGTTCTCATGCTAACAGGCTGGAAGAAGCACCTGGAACAGAAGTGACTATGATGCTGTTTTAAGGACTGATTCAGTACAGACAAGGCCTCCAGACCTACCACCTTCCAGATGTGTTGTATGACAATCCCCATCATCTACAGCCATCGTGGCCAAGAAGAAGGGTAACTATAAGGGCAGTTAGCAATTTAATGGACATATTGGATGCAGCTTTAGTCCAACATATCTGGAAGGTCCAAAGTTGGAAAGGCTAGTCTAGACCTAAAGAACTGGTGAACACATGCAGAAGAATGAAACAGCAAGGCTCTTAAGGCAATGGAGTAAGCTGTACCATTTCTGAATTCAAGTGGGACAGGCAATCTTCTTTAAATCTTCTTCCATGTATGGATGTGCAAATCAGCAAAACTTGATCTTGCCAGAGTTCCCTGTGTTCCATCACAAAACACATTCTGATGTGAATCTATATCGAATTGTAAGCTTTAGGCTTTTTTTCCTTCCCACATTAAAATCCATGTGCATTTCTCCATCTGTATCTTTCTAAATGTTTGCAATGTGAAATGTATTTATTCTTCTCCCATTGATAAAAGTAAATAGGTGTGCATTTTTTAAAGGTACACATGGTGTTGGACTTTTTTTTTTTTTGGCACAAATTAAAATGCAAGCTAAGGAACACCCAGACTTCAACCACAGTTCACACAGAAGTCCGTGCTCAATCTGAAAGGTGCAAACTGAAAAAATCCTGAACGTAACCAAATAGAAGTAAATGGAATCAAATGTATGAAACAACCTGACTCCCATGTCAAAAGACTCACATCAGGGACAGAAGCACAGTTCATTCCATGCAGTGTTTTTCTAATTGCAGGAAGATTTTCATGTAGGGAAGTATCCCAAGGCATTGTCATCCACTTGCCTTTTGAAGCGAATGCTTCCAGTAGGCCGTCTCAGAATTCTACAGCCTCATTCTGGGTGACTCTACTGCTCCCTCTCTCTCTCTCTCTCTCTCTCTCTCTCTCTGTGTGTGTGTGTGAGAGAGAGAGAGAGAGAGAGAGAGAGAGAGAGAGAGAGAGAGAGGAGTAGCACCAGTAAGTCCTTTGATGATGGATAAACTGATTATTACAGTTAGTTGATCATATTGTATTTTATTGTAAGCCACCCAAAGAGCCCTCTGGGCTATGGGGTGCTCTAGAGATGTTATGAATGGATGGATGGATGGATGGATGAGGAGGAGGAGGGGGATACCAGGTCTAAAGCTCATCCTGTTCTATACAAAAGATCTATTTTTTGCAACTGTTCTCTGGGAAGATTTGTAAAATCCAGCAGACAGATTTCCAAATGCAAGAGAGAAGGAAGTTATAGAGATAAGATTCTATGGCCACCAGATAACAGATCTGTGAAATCATTAGGAGATTGTGTTTGTTTGTTTGTGAGCCATTTAAGTTTTTGTTTACATTCAAAAAGAACAGGTTTTAAAATGTTTTTTTCCTGAGAAGCTGAGCTTACACACAGCTGATTTCCTATTGTGAAGTTCCTTTCTGTAGTCACCTTTGTTAGTTTGGCCCTGCTGGGATCAAGGGGCACAGGATTCTGTGGGTTCTAGAGCAGCTATGATGGATTCAGATTGGGTGTATAATGTGGACGCTTGAAGAGATTGTTCACACAAACAAACGAAGGACCTTGCTGAAGCAAATGTCCATCCAGCCCATTCTCTTGTTTTGCACAGTGCCCGGTAAATGCATCTAGGAAGCCTTCCTGTGGGCACAAAAGCAGCAGCTCCCTTCCACTCTTGTTCCCTGGTATTCAGTGGCATATGTTCTTTGTGTGTGAGAGTGAATTATAGCTAATTCATTGCAGGAACAGATGCCGCTTTGGAAGAAGGAGACAAATTTGGAGGAGAGAGGAGAAGATGTAGAAGAAGGAGGGTGCTGAAATGGTTTCACGAAAGTAGGTCAAGCGTTTTGCTTGATGGACTGGCTCTTTGGGCTCTTTAAGAAGAGTTAAAGTCACAGTTTGAGATGGAGATTGCATAGGGGAAATGGAAGCAGATGTTTAGCAAATGCACTTAGAATGCATTTCCAACAATCAAATGGAAAATGCAACCATCCCAGGCCCACTGCTGTGATTTCAGTCCATTGTGAGCACTGACCCAACAAGGGTGCTGTGGCATTGGAGCAACATGGAAGCATTGTCCGGGGTTCCTCCTCTCCCCATTCCTTTAAGGGTAGCAAAAGCTTATCGTCTACTTTCTGAGTGGAATAGTAGACTAAATGCCAATTAAAGATTCATCGCCTGCAGGATAAAAGCTCAGATATAGTCATCCCACATTGTTTGGGAGCTGCATGCTGAGGTTGTGGGTGCGATTTGGAATAATAACCACATGAGCTTTATGTACAAGCAAATCTGTTGACATTTCATCCAGACTGGTTTGGAGACTAGAAATCTCTCTCTCTCTCTCTCTCTCTCTCTCTCTCTCTCTCTCTCTCTCTCTCTCTCTCTCTCTCTCTCTCTCTCTCTCTCTCTCCTGTACAGAGAAGTAAAGGAGCAAAGAGTCTTCCACCAGGGAAAGCTGCAAAGGAGAAAACTTTGCCTGTCTTGTTCTGGGATGCCATGCTGCTGTCAGAGGTGTAAAACCGAGCAGAGGCCAGCAAGATCCTAAGGTGACGCGGGCAGCAAATATTAATGTAATGCGTGCCAGTTCTACATGACCACAGCTGTGACTCTCACTGGAATGACCCTGGCTGGGAAACCACTTTTGCTTCTGGCTGCCACTCCTGGTGACTCGCACGATCAAAGGGCAAGCGTGATCATGCAGAAGGCTGCCAGCCTGCAGACCTGGGCATATGGTACACTATAATTTACTTCTAAAGGAGACATTATATAATGGAGGCCAAGACAGAGAGAAGAGAGAAGAGAATAAGCCCCAGGCAGTGGGAATTAATCAGCTAGTAGAATTAGATTGGGCAGCAGTGAACACCAAGGCCATTTTCCCCATTCATCAGGCAAACACTGAGGGAGTTGCAGGGAGCAGAAGAGAGGAATTGGGCCAAGTGCGACTGTTTGGGGTTCAGGTGCCGAATCCAGAAGTCAGTTGTAGTTCCAGGTTTGGGGCATAAAATGCTCTCAGTGGGCATGGAATAATTCCAGCTCCTCTTGCTTCTTGCCAGTACTCTCACTATCTGTTTGCTTTACTCTCCTTCAGGGACTGATCAGACCACTTCCAAGAGGGGGATATGGAGGCTGTTACTGCCGCTGCTCATTCATTGCACAACTTACTTGCTTAGAGAGGGCAGAAATGTCAGGGAGGAAGAAAAGACGGGCCAAGAGACTCTGGGGTTTGGCAGCAGTTGCCCTAAGATGCTGACTTCCAAGACCAGCTCTGCAAGAAGCTAAGCATCACCCAGGTAGGCTCTGGAGCATGCGGATGCTTTGTAAGTTATCAGGTCACAATGATATGGTTGTGCAATTGTCATCTTTCCAATCCAGTGGCAGATGAGACTGCCCTGGATGCAGCAATACGGACATGGGAATTGTCCTTGGACCGTGCCTGCTGAACTTGGCCCTCTAGACCAGTATCTTCTAGCAGAAGCTCTGCAGAGTGTCAAGTAGAGAGATGTCATTTCCATGATCATGTGTTGCATGCTCCTTGAAAGAATGGGTCACACAAAGGCTTTAACACTGGACTTTCCACATGCAAATCTTGGGCTCTAAGCTGTGACCCCTCTTCTGCCTGAACCCAGACAACAAACAGAGGCCCACCTAGATTTGAGTCACTGGCCTTTCTTTGATGAGCCACGGACAACTTTCTTGGGAGAACCACCACTCCCAAGATGGGAAAATGATGCCATCTTTAGGCAGAGAAGAGCTGATAGAGCTGCAATATCGAGGTGCCAGCCAAGACCATCTGATGCCTGATATAGCCTTGATACTCTTCCAATCTCTCACCTTTCCAGCTCCTCTGCAGCAAGATGGAACACCAGCAGTGCAAACTGCTGCTTCCTGCAGAAAGATAATGAAGAGCCTTTGGATTCCACCCTGTGTCTGACCTAACCAGCTAAATAGGTTTCAATGAGTTTTGAAAAATGCCCTAGTTTTCATCTAATAGGCAATCTCCCTCTTCTCCTGCATAATTTGCAGAACAAGCAAAAAAAAACACCCTATTATGTTAAAAAAAAAATACCAGCTGCAATTTGCTCTCATTAGAAAATGGAAGAAGGATGCTTCTTCCCCTTCCTCAATTCTAGGGTGACCAGGGACATAAAAGGGGACAGAGCTACTCTGTTGTTAAACATGTGCAAAAGAAGAGACTTTGGCAGAGGCTGCTTTTTATCTCCACTGCAGGAGAAGCTGCACCAGCAAAGGTTCCCTCTTGTTTAAACCTTCTTTGGCAGCATTACTTTCTCAAGTTCTTCAGGAGGAGGAGAAACAGTAAACCAAAGTCCATGGCAGCATAACCTGCCAAAAATATGGTTTTCCAGGTCTTTGACTGCCTTCCCATTTATGCAGTCCCAGACAAGCGATCAGTGGAGACAGCCACTGATGACAACCATTTCTGGTGGCGTCCAGAAATGGCTGTGAAGTTGCATTTTATTTGTTCAGATCTGCTTTAAGTTACAGAAAAGCACCAGGAGATGTTGAAAGTCATGGCTTCCTGGGCCAAAGATAAAGCAAGCCTGCACCAATTGGTGATCTGCCAGGCCATGCAAAATCACCAACTGGGGAGGTTGGTGGCTCCTACATCACTGGAGTGCCTTATCAACTTCAGCTTTTATTCTGAGCTTTATAGAAATGATCTGTGGTGTTCCATGGTGGGGAACCTGTTTGAGGGATGGAGTTCAGCTCCATGGCTTGCTCCTCTAAGGTTCAAAATAACAGCTGAAGTGGATAAGGAGCCCCATTGACCTAGGACTCAACAATCAAAATAAATGGCTGGTGAATAAGACAGGGAACCGTTCCCTACACACCAAGAAGTGGTCCTCCAGTCCTTGGTTATGCTAAAAGGGAAGGCCATGGTGAATGGTTGCGATAGCCTTAGGAAGTCACAAGTTGTGTGGGCCTGAAACATTCCCTGGGACATGCAGACTCATGATCTGCCATGGTGCAAATAAAATTGTTGCTGCTGCTGTTGTTGCGTTCCAGTTATATCCCACCTTTTCTAGCGAGGACTAGATCAGCCTTTGCCAACTGGCTGCCCTGTGCCCTCCTAATTGGACATCCACTCCCATAGCCATGACCAGTATGGCTGATGGTACAGCATGCTGGAATTGCAAACCAAAACCCTGCGAGGCCACCCAGTTGGGGAACGCCAGTCAGGAAGATCTTTCTCATGATGGCCAAAGATGAAGTTTCCCTGTAAATCTTCCAACTACTTCCCTCGGCGGATCCCCGAGGCTCAGACCATGAGAAGACTCTCTCCCTTCAAAGCAGTGAAAGGGGAAGAATAGTACTAGGTACAGGATAATAAGCTGTGGTGACAGCGCAAGGGGAAACAGTCAGACTGACTGCTTTCCAAAGCCTCTCTCCTGGACCTGATTTAGGAGAAAGCCCACCAAGCCCCAGGTTGCACAGGTCCAGCTCTTCTCCAAAGCAGACCGATATACAGAAAGGGGTTCATTGGCCAGTCACTAGAGGGCAAGAGAGAGCCAAAGTTTGTACAAGTGGACTGCAGCTAGGGAGGGACAAAGCCTTCATTTTGGCTGGCAAAATATCCGAGCCCTGAAAGTGAGCACAAACAAGAGTCCATCGTTGGGGGAATGGGTGCAAGTCCACACACCTGTGATGGCATTTGTAAACTTTGTATGCACACTTTGCAATGAACATTTTTTCCAAAACAAGCATGGGGAGAAGTGTGCACGCTTCCCATTGAAAGGCAAACTTTCCCCATTCAAGCAAGAAGAAAAGAGGGGCAGGCAGGCTGCCAGAGCTTCAAAGGGGACTTTTTCTGAACACCACCTTCCCTGCTTCTCTCTGCCCAGTTTCAGGTCATGCAGGGCCTTACCGGGACTGTGTCTTGATCCCAGTCTGGTGCATGCAGCTCCTGTCCTGGCCAGCTGGAATTCTCCCATGTGTTGCCTGCACTTCCTCAGGGCTCCATGGAGACCGGCAGTGCAGGTGCAGCTGGCGAGCTGCAGGTGCAGCCGGATCCTCCAAAGGAGAGTTGCAGCTCGGGAGACCTGCCTGGGTCTGTGCAAGCCCTTGCAGAGCTGGAACTGCTCTCCCACCCACCCACCCACCCACCCTTTTATTTCCCCTACAGCAACTGTTAATTATACATGAAGGTTTGCCACAGCAGAAGGGATTATAATTAATTTATATTTGAACTATAATAGATTTCACTACAAACTGCATTTCATTGCATCAAAGAGTATTATGACTGTTCCTTTGCTGCCAGTAATTTACATAAAGCAACCGCAAAACATCATGTCCATTAATCCTACACTGAGGATGAACAGAAGGCGAATCAGCCTATTTAGAAATTAAATTTAAAAAAGGCAGGAAGGCAGGAAGGCAGGAAGGCCAGCTTTGCAATTGCCTAGTTGCCATTCTCAGTTAGAGCAAGCTTTAAAAGGGACACAAAGAGACTTGTAAAGCACAGGACAAAATAGGTTTGAATTTTAAGAGAGACAAAAACATCTTCAGAAAAAAGGGCAACATATCTTCTAAAAATGCCTCTTTGCAAAACAGAGACACCAACAGACACACATGTGTGCATGGAGTGAGAAAGCAGGCGAGCAGGTGAGATTAAGGAGGAAGAGATGGAGAGGAAGCATTGATAAGAACAGATGTAAGCACTTGGCTTTTAACACACCTAGAAGGCATAGGATGGCTACTTGTGCTTTGACACAAAAGAGGAGTGTATCGCCCCCACCCCAAAACAGGACAGATTAATAGTAATGGGCAAACTGACCCAATGTGGATTTGCAATATGCTCAAAAGGTGACAAGCTTGTCCTTGTGAGCTTGGACAGGTGCTCCTTAATACAGAAGCTGACATCTGGTATACGGGTTGTTGCACATGCACACCAAAGTGTATCTCAGGCACTGCATTTAGGAACTGCATAGTGTGGATTATTAGAAGTGGATTTAACCCAACTTCATCTTTCCTTTAACCTAGTCCTACTGCTGTTACAAATGCAACAGAGCACAGGCAAGCTGCCAGGCCACTGTTTTCCCCTGTAGTGTCTCTGTTGGAAGGATCCTACCTCATGCCATGGCACTGTTAAAGGGGCACTGCTGGAGAAAAGAGGACTGTTGCAGAAAAGAGGACTGCCCCATGGCTAATGTGGGGCCCCAATTCTAAAGCAGTGAGGAGAAAGACAGATGCCCAGCTTCATGCAGCTTTAAAAGTAAGGCCCCCAGGCTGACTTTTTCTCCCTTCTCTCTCCCTACTATCTTGCTAAAATGGTTCCGATCACTTTCGTTCACTGCTAAAACATTATTAATTACTAGCATGTTTTACAGACAATGGACATCTCTCTCTGTATTTGTGCGGTTCTGCTCACAGTTGCAATACTTTATGAGTTGTACAGTCTTACAACTACACAAATAGCTGTTTACAGCATTTCCCCTATAATTGTACATGCCTATAACTGAAATATTGGAGAAGATTGAATTAGAAGAAGTAGCAGCATTTTGCGGGGTCCAGAAAACTTGGAAGAAAACCATTTGTTTTAACTAAGTTTGGAATCTGATTGTTGTCAGCACTAGCTTTTAATGTCCACTCACCTTCCCTTCATAGGAGGCATCTCTGGCTTTGGGGCAGAGTGTCTCCCTGGTGACCTGAACCAACTGCCCTTGGAAAAGGGCATGCTGCCTTTTCAGAAGCTCACCAGCTGCTGTAAACAATGGAAAGGAAAGGTCAGGCCCTCTCTGCCACCACTGCTTGTGAGGAGAGCATTCCTAGCACGCCATGGCAGCTGCCTCTTCTGCATTATGCAAGCCGTAGGAGAAGACTGCTGGAAAACAAGAAAAGGAAATTCATCAGAGGTGGCACAGAGCTGCCTTCCAAGCTCCCTGGCTCTGGGAGGAATGCTATAGCAGCATCCTGAGCATTCAGAAATGCAGTGATCCAAGGATACCTGTCATCGCAGATTGTCTGCTACCTCGGAGGCATGCATTTGCCAGAGCTGCCAGTACTTCCAAAGCCATGTTGCGAATGCCAGGGAGGGGGAAGGGGCATGATCCCCTCCTTCCTTCTCAATCATCAAAAGCAGAAGCTAAAGGACTGTAGGTGAGACTGGGAATGAGTCCTTATTTGGTTTGCCTTTTTATGTAAGTGAGACAAGAATTCTCACTCTTGGCCCCTGTTGAGCAGCTGGTCTGGAATACTGGTACAGTTACGCATGTGTGTTTAGTATTCCAAACTGGAAAAGCTGAAATTTGCTGCCCTCACAGTTTGCAGGCTGCCTGCGTCATAACTCTGTTTCTACATGGTGCCTTAATCATATCCCCATGATGGAACGGCATGTTCAGAAGCAGTGACAGAATTGCTGGAACAGCTGGCTGCCCTTCAGCACTGAGCCAGGTAAAGCCCCACAAGCCCAGCTGAGAGTGGACTCACCTGATCCAGTCCTCAGGAAGGAGGTAATATTGCACCTGGCAGTCGGGAAGTTCTATGAAAGGGATATTAGGAATCATCTAAGGACCATACGCATCAGGCAGGCGAACGAGGCCTATGAAAAATACATGAAAAACACACTAAAAGCTCAGCCCTGGCATTATATCTCTCCCACACAATCTTTAATTCATGCGCCATCTTGGCTACGGCAAGCGATTCCCTGTAAACAAGCCCCTTCACCTGTCAAGTGATGCCGGCTTGCTTTCACAAGCCCACCTTGACCCACTTCTTGGTGGCAGGGCGTTCCCACTCAGTTTGTTTAGGCACATCAGATTTAGTGTATGAGCTTCAGGACCTGCAAGGTCTCCGTGCTGTGGGCCTCAGTGCCAAACCCAAGCGCCTCCTCTTGTCTCCAGTGAGTTATGGATCGAGTCTGTGCATGTTCATTGCCCCATCCCGTCAGTCACGGTTCTGATAGGCCTGGGCTGCAGCTGGCCACCTTAGTGCTCTCTTACATAAGTGCCATCATCCACCTCTGTCAGGCCATGCTCCTGTGTTTGTCCTTGCTTCCCTTTTCAGCTTGTGATGCCCACACATTGCAGCTGTCCATACACGGCCATTGAAGGTTCTTGTCCTCTGGGCTCCTCAGGGCACTTTCCATAGTCTGTATCAGTCTTTTGCTGTCCTTCTGCGATTCAGGAATAATCTGTGTGCTGAAATGCATGGATTGAGGTGGAGCACAACTCTGTTTACACACCCTCATGCCCCTCAGCCGGACATGTACAAGTAGGGAGGGAATTTACAGCTCAGGTTTTGCCTGACTCAGTATGAGGCATCTGTGTGTATGTTCCATCTGAATACTTCTGCCTTCTGCATCCACGCTCTCCAGCTGCAAGCTGAAGAAAAAAACATCTGCTGGAAGAAGAAGATGGGAGGCACACACGTTGGCTCTGATTTCATCTCAATTCATAGTGAATGAACCTTCAGTGGAGCCCGTGTGACGTTACCTTTAGGGATCCCATCAAATTCAGTAGGCTCAGATCCGGGACTTGTGGAGGAGTTAGACATCAGCTTGGGATGCAAGGGGTTTCGTGCATTATGGAGGTAAAGTGAGGGGGCTCGAAGTCCTGATGGTTCCCATGCCATCAAATGTCTCCCTTTTGGAAGAAATTTCCTGGTCTTCCCCCAACACACACACACACACACACACACACACACACACACACACACACACTTTCCAACTGTTTCATGCTGCATGAGAGACTGCATCAATCCAATCCAGAAACCAATCTTCTCCTAGACAGCAGCAAAGTCTTCCTCCATCACATCGGTGAATAACAGTGCTCAAAGTCTCTGCAGCTCTTTGTTCCCTCATGAGTCGGGTTGCTGGAGGGGAAGAGAAAAGGAATATCATGCACACTGGGGCTGAGGGTGCTTGTGACTGGGTAGAAAAGGGTTTGCACATTCCTAATATTGACCACTTTTGCTAAAACCCAAGCATGAAGGAGAGAGAACTAAATTGTTTTCTTTTTGCTATCTTCTTTCCAAGGTTAGAATAGATATCTTGGAGGCCTGGTGACTGAGAACAGAGGGACTCTCATGGGCTGATGAGTCTGAATGGGGAGACTGCTAAAGTCTGTATGTAGGGAAGGGTATTCAGCTTGTGGTTTTGCTGGCCAATGCCGATGGAAGCTGTAGGCCAAAACTTGAGGGGCACATGCCTGGCTGAAGCTTAGAAAAATGGGATGTTCTCAGGATGAATGCAGGAGTGACTAACAGGTGAAAAGGTGGGGAGATTAAAAGTGCGATGAGATTCCCATTGCCTTGGCAGGCACTTTTTAAAGTTTCACTATCTAAGTCAGTATGTCATACTCTGAACTCTAGGAGAGCCTCTGAACACTAGAGCAAAAAATGAGGGGGGCAATTTAAGAAGTGGCAGCAATTTTTCCTTATAACTTTCCTTAGTAACCATTCAAGGGCTTCCAATGCCCAACCAGTTTTGAAGGCAAAGAGTTTTGCCTGGTCTTCTCTGCCCTGAGACGATCTCATCTCTTTTGCACAGTTACCAAACAGCCATGTCAAGAACCAAGCATGTACTTGAGACCACAAACGGCTCTGCACTGGTAAATAAGCTGACAATGAAAGTTACATGAAGTCAGTTCACCTTCTGTCTCCCTGCTTTCCCGGCTTTTTGAAAAGAAAATGATTACTTCGGATGCCAGCCTGCATTGCACTCCAGTCTAATTGCCTCTTCTTTCTGGTGAACCCAGGAGATATTGGACTCCCTTTTTGCTGCCTTGGTATCCCTGTTTCCTCCCCTAACTCGGTTTAGTCTTCTGTGAAATTGTTTTCTCTTCAAAGGCACAGTCTCCTCATCTCCAGCAATTCCACTAGAATAATCCTTGGCTTCGTGAAAAGGGAACAAAAAATGCTGAGCACAATCAGAAGGTGGAAGGCCAGTGAAGCTTAAGCATTTGTACATCGTGCAGCTTTGTGAGGAGAGAACTCAAATAAGCTGAAAACACTCTAGATTTACAACTCCCCGATATATACATATACGTGTGTGTGTGTGTGTGTGTGTGTGAAGAGGGAGAGAGGAAGATGCATGCATGCACTACTCTATTTCTTCTTAGAGGCACATACCAATTAAGCAAACAGCAGTGTCCATGGTGAAAGGCAAGAGGATTGACAATGCATAGGAGCACAGAGTATAAGACTTCCTTCAAGGAATTCCTCCCATATATGAAAAAAAGGGGATCTACCTGACAAAAGCAACTCTTAGAGTCCAAATTTCAGGGGAAGAACAATAGTTCAGTAGCAGAGTTGTAGATTGCCAAGCAGAAAGTCACGGGAAGAAGGGATCTCCAGGTCGATCCATTGTTCAGGACCCTGGAGAGCTACCTTCTTATTCCAACAGGCTACGGGTCGCGAGACTTCCATCCGAGCCTTCTTGGTGGTGGGGATTATAGTTTAGCTGCGCTTCCGTTTGTTTTTCTGGTATTTTAACTTGTTTTAATTGGTTGTGGTTTATGGATCTGTTGCAGATATTGTTATTGATTTAAAATTTTAAGGCACCTGGAGGGCCATTGAGTCATTCTTGCAGGGGATAAATCCAGCAAATAAAATGAAGCATCAGAACACTCTGTCTATAGGATTTATTCAGTAGGTTCCATCCTGATGCAGCACTATTTGCTTTCACTGGGATAATGCTGTGCAATCCAGCCCAAGGAGTTGTACATTGGACCTAGAAGATAAGGCCAGGGTGAATATAGTTATGGTCCCCACGTAGGCACTTGCTTTTTGACATAAAGGCAGTACCCATCATGACCACTAGCTGAAATGTGCTTGCTTAAGCCAAGATTGAGCCACCTGTGGGCAACAAGACAATCAGGCCACTCCCTCTTGGGTCTGTGAGCCCAGAGGAGTCCTGCAAACTTTTCCCTGTAGCCCAGTCTAAAATGTAGATTATGGGATAGTTCTGCTTCAGATTCCTCACTGCACTGCTGTTTTCATCCTCAAAAACTGCATACAAAATTATATACAATGGAGAAAGGTGTGTACATAATGCACATATTATGGAAAGCTGAGGACAAAATGTACATATTTGAGAACATTACATACAGAGTTTGTATGTTAGGGAAACTGCATACAAAATTACATTTGGATCGCTGTGATCTTCCTTTGTTTCTTCCTTAATCATGGCATGGTGCAGAAATGGGATGAAATGGACTTAGGATTCAATGCATGGGAAAGGGGCATGGCCCAGAAATAGGTCAATCTATCCAACATTCCTCTTGTGGTTACCAGCTGCTGGATGCCCCCAGCTGCTTGGGTGGTTGCTGAGGGAGAGACATTTTTGCAGCTCTTTGATAAGAAAACCCCATTGTTTCAGCAAGTTGCTTGTGTGGAAATGACAGAGCTTTAAAGACTAATGCGATACTCACTCCTTGCAAACAGCAAAAAGAGCAGCCACAAAAAACAGCAATTGTCCTGGCTCCTGGAGCATCATATCATGCAGAGAAATGGGCTGAAACAATATAATTAAATAGCATGAAGTGTGTCTGTGTGTGTGTGTGTGTGTGTGACAGAAAGGAGGAGAGGATAGAGAGAATGTTAAGAAAGGCTCTCTAAGCAACCTACCCCTGCAAAACCAGACTGTCAAATTAGGTGGATTAATTAGCACATCAAACACTCTGAGACAAAAAGACAATTCCAGTAATAAATAATAAATAATGCTCGTAATAAAGAGCAACAATCTGTTCCTTGCGTGTGCGGCAAAATGTCATCCTGCTCTAATCTATTTTACCAAGGGGTAAATTTGCCTAGAGGGCTTTCCATATCCATCCATTCACTCTTGCGTGTGTCACACAAAGATGTATCAAGTATTAAAATTCTGCCCTAGTTAGCAAATCCAATATTTCTAAAGGGACCGATCCAACCCATCATGAGCGTGGCCGGCTTTATCTCTTTCTTGTGTTAATAAAGTAGTAAGTCAGTAGTAAGTGAAGCACCAGGGAAAAGAGCCCCTGAAGATACAGATGCAATGCATGAACACCGAAGCCGTAATAAAGTTGTCTGTCGGGAAGGTGCACCAAGGCTCTCTGTCACGGTATACTAACATGGGTACCCATCTAGGAAGACTTATTCTTTCGCTCTTCCCTAGAGTAACCGGGGAAGAAGTAAAAACATACTTCCTCTAGCCTATGAAGAGAGATGCCACAGACTGAGGAGTTCTGTGACCCTTTTCTTATAATGGAATTGTTCTTCGTTAAATTTGCAATTTAACTTGATACCAGTTTAAAGCAGCTTTTGAAAGCATGGCCTGCTTGATGCCGTCACAGTCCTGCAATCCTGAAGCCATGGGATGCACAGCGTAAAATGCAGCATCAGAAGATGAATTAAAGCAGGCTGGGGAGCCTCTGCTTCTGCCAAAGGCCTCCTTCCCTTGGGGGCTGTGTCGCTCCCCTTGGTGGAGAGATGAAAGCAAGGGAAGGTGGCTCACGGCCCTGCACGGGGAAGAGCCCACCTGTGTGCCGGGTTCCTTCCCCACTGTGAAAAGACGTGCGGTGACTGGTCTCACAACTGGCATCCCTCTTCCTTCAGGTGCTGTTCCGCCCATGTGAGGGAATGGCCACCTGTAAAATAGGAGTGCCTTAGGGAGGCTTCAATGGCTAGGAGTGCATTCTACCAGCTTCAGCCATTGGGTCATTGCAGTGCACTCTGTCTGGTACTGCCTTGGGGCTTGGCCTGGAAGCTGCAGCTGCTGGTGCAGAATGTGGAATGAACACAGAATGCAGAAAGCAGGACGCAGAAGTGAGGCCGACAACTGGGCTTCTAACAGCAAGCGACATCCTTGCTACAAGAATTGGCTGGGTGTGCTAAGTTCCCAGCCAAATAGTCAATATATAAAGCTATTAACAACTCGAGACCAGGCTACCTGAAGGACTGTCTCTCTCTTTCTGTCCCTGGCTTCCTTCTGAAGACACGAGAGGTGACCCTTCTGAGAAGACCACATGCTGCAGAGGTTCACCTTGGAAACACTTGTAGGGCATTTAGTATTACGGCACCCCTGCTGTGGAATGCTTCATCAATTGATATTAAATGGGTCTCCCAGTTTTGATATTCAGATATCTTGTTAAAACTCAGCTCTTCACACAGGCTTCCTTTGAAGTACAACCCAGCTAGCAGTAATTCGTAGGACATATTAGAGTATGTGGTTTTATTACCCAATAATTGCAGTGTGGGTTTTTTAATTGCTGTATTTATGCTTGAGTTTATGTCATTGCATTTTATGTTCAGCACTTGGGCCTTCCTGTGAAAAGCAGTATATAAATAAGAAAAATAAAAACATGCGTGCATGCATGAATCAAGATGACACGCTGAATGTTAATCCCATGGGAAGTGCTGCAGCAGGAACATCTGCCTCAGTGCGATCATGACACCCAACTGGATGAGGTTGCAGGAATGTTGACTTGGTTGTTCCATCAATACAGATCCCTCATTCCCCACCACCAGTACTGCCCAGTGCAAACATGTTTATGCTCATTTGCAAAGGGCACATCAATTTGCCAAAATGGAAGACGGTATTTCACTGGGGTCAAAAAACATTCATGAAATATGCTTTCCTCCTTTGCCTTCCACATCTCAGCACTATTCCTTTCTACAGTATTCTCTTTGACTTCAGTCCAATTGTTGTGGCTGGGAGAAAAATCATTTAGACCCCAGAGTTCATCATTTCTTGCAGGATCCAGAGATGTCCTGCAGACAGACAAGGTAGATATAGGAGAATTGAAAGAAGCTCTTTTGCCCATCTAACTGTTTCTATTATGTTCAATACCAAAGAAAATCTACTTTATAAGGAACACAATGCATCAGGAAGCAATAAAGGGAATGAGTTCTCCCCCCACCTTTCTTTTTGTGCATCAGTACAGGAATTTACAGAAACTGTTTTATCAATACAGGCTGCCAGCTTGAAGCTTCAAAAATAGGACCTTCTGAGGTTGTGGCACCTGATAGCAGAAGCATGCATTACATTCTGCAGTGCAGCACTCTTAGGGAAAAAAATATATATCCATTGCATTGCATGGGAGTGGGAAAACATGAGAGGAAATCCTTTATCACAAAGATCACCGGGAAGCACATGCAGCTGAGGGCTCCACTCAGCGGTTCCCCCACTGGGACACTAAGCAGTTTGCACAGGCATGAGAAGAAATGCCCACAGTGGTTCCCATGCCCAACTCCAGAGCTCAAGGACTTCAGGGGCAGAGATGGTGGGCTTCCACAGTGCCCAGCTGCAGGTGCAGCAAAGGCCTGGCAGCTGAATCACCACAGGCTACTTAGTGCGAAGAGGGAAGAAACTGTTTACAGGCTTGTGAGAACATGCTGGGTGGAGATTACTCTCTCCATGAGCCCTCCCCTCCACCCCAACTGTGGCAAGTCGATGAGACAGGGCAACAGGATTGGGTGGCTACTGAAGCAACCATAGACAGCTGCCCCCAGAACATCAGAGGGTTGCATGTGACACATGAGCTACATAGAATCATAGAATAGCAGAGTTGGAAGGGGCTGAACATGCCCAGTACTCTCTGCCTCTCCTCACGTGTTGCAAATGTGTGCATGCAGAGGTCTCTATAAGCTTTGGTCTGTGTCCAGCAACATGACAGAAAGCACCTGTTCCTGCCTAAGAGGCTTTCAGGTCTTGGTGACTCAACCTCAGAAATCAGGTGTGACCATGGCATTATTCTCCTGGCATTCCACCCCCGACAGCTCCTTTCCAGCTCCTCCTGAGCGTGTGTAGGTGCAAGGGAAGAAGCAAGCAGGGCTGAGAGCGAGGCCAGAAGATTGCAATGGCGTTGTTCTCAGAAGCGCAAGAAGAGATGGGGTAAGCAAGGTTTGCTGCAGCTGTGGGGAGCAGGGGTTAAAAAGAGTTAGAATGGAAAGGTTGGCTGATGATGCAAGAGGAATTCTAGCAGCTGCTCTGGCAGAAAGCTCTGGTCCAAAGAAGAAAGAATGCAAGGACTTTTCTAGCAATCCCTTAGACAGAGAAGTGGAGGTGCGCCCAGGAAAAAGTGAGCCACAGCCAGAACAGCCTGGAAGAAAGCTGCAAGAAGTTTTCTTCTTGAGCTCCTTGGAGGCCTGGTTCTTTCAGCTACCTGCAGAAAACAAAGCAATTGCTGGAAGGGAAATAGAGAGGGCTGGGAAAAGCAAAAGGACAGCAACTGGGCTGCCTGGAAGCATAAAACATCCCTGTAGCTTCTTGTAAGGAGAAATTAAAGCTTCCTGTACAAATCTGAGAAATGAAGCTTTAGTGCTACTATCCTGGAGGAGGACAGAGGGGCAGGTGGGGTGGGCCGCAGCTTAGCACTAGCACACCTGCTCTGCATGCAGAAGGTCAAGGTTCTGCTTCAAGCATCTCCAGTTAACAGAAGCAAGTCGTAACGATGCAAAAGGGCCCTGCCATGGAGCCCGGGAGCCCTCTGCCAGTCAGGGTGGACCTACTGGGCTGGCTGGACCAGTGCCCCGATGCAGCAGAACATAGCTACCTGCAATGCAGTCAGTGCCTCTTCCCACAAGGTTAGACACTTCACTGGAATGCTCAATTGGGAATGTCAGTAACATAGTCAATAAATCTGCTGGGCAAAGCTGGATCACTAAACATTTGGTACAAACAAGCCCAGAATGATTGTTAAACCATGACCTTGAGTTGGATGAGCAGGTTGCACAGAATCACACTGCTGAAGATGGAGGTGTCTGCCAATTCTGGAAGCAAGACTCAGCTTTACTAGACTCGAGTACTGCAAGCATTTCTGCGAGCCAATCCCCTTTCTTCCTTTATGTTCATAAGGATGTGAGAATGATCATGCATGATAAATAAAAGCAAGGGTGTGTTTTGGAGGGCATATTCACACATGAACCATCACTGAGCAAATTAAGTGCTTTTGACTGGAGATACATGTTGTTTAGCATAAAGGGCCCAGTCTCCTAAACGTGGAGATGCAGGCATTGCACCTGAAGGATGAATCTCATTTCAGAGAAGCTCTTAGGAGGCCAAAGGCAAAAAGGCAGGCACAAAATACCAAAAATGCGGGGTTGGGAAGATGTCAGTAGTTTTTAACAGCTTTTATTGTATTTACTGGTTTTCTCTGAATATAACTGCATGTAAGGAAGTGAATAGCAACTTTCCATTCCTGACATCCAATATCTTGGAGCTCTCCTGGCTCCACAAAAACCCTTTGATTTTTCCACCTCATTCTCTCATGGCAGTAGAATCTATTTTGAATTCCTTTTACTGGTTCTTTTGAGGTTACCCTAATACTGTGAGGGGGCCAAGTATCTTGGACTTCTTGATCTGTTGGATGTCTTCCCTTTGAAGCCTGGGAAGCTGGACAGACTCTAGATTTCTGGAGAAAAATGATAATTTAGTGCGAAACTAGACACTCACACTGACACCCCCCCCCCCTTTGGCCCTCTTTTTATTAAGGTAACTGGGAAAAACCTGCACCTGCCTCCCAAGAAGGTCTTCAGCATTTTCTTCTCTTTTGATCCCCCCCCCCCCAAAAGCCATAACTTTCTCAACAAATTGAATGAGGCAGGTTTTAAAAAATGGAGATGAGATGCTTGCACTGTGCTGCTAGCAAAGAGTTCATTGAGATCCACCTTTAGAAGAACCAGAACATTTGGAGGAGGGGAAGAATTTAGGACAGAGGATGAAAGAATGCCAAACTGAAAACAGTGCAATGTCCAGCCAGGAGTGTTTTCAACCTTGAAAAACCTCTGCATACAATATTACTTGGCAGAGGCGCATCCCATTAGCTAACTTAGTTCGCATCAACATCTTTCCAGGTCAGAAAATGATTGCACTTTCTGTTTATGATTCTCCAGTGGGTGCCTATATGGATAGTACATATGGCCGGTTAGATTAAATTAGATTAGATCAGATTAGTTGGACTGGCAGAGAATGAAAGGCAGGCAGAGAAGGAGTAAATAAAGATGATCTCTTTATCAGGCTGGCTTGCTGGCAAGTGAAGAATGTGGTATGTGAACATGCAAAGTTCAGCCCATGGCAGACTGGTCTGACTGCCAGCACCTACTGCTGTGAAGACAGGTATGGGTTGCAGCTAAATTGGCTCCCAAATTTGGTTTAAAACCAGCATGTTAAACAAATGTGGCAGTTCTTCTTGGGTCTAAACATCCATGTGATGTCATGGAGGTGGAAGACGTTTCAGTATTTTCAACTATTGAACATTCTTTGGATGGGGGAAGTTCTATATTTCTAGGTAATTTCTGGATATGGCCAAATGTGTAAAGGTGAAACAAATTCAATGATTCCTCCTCTGAGGAATCTGAGGAATTCTGTGTGACTTCCAGTCTAAATAGCTGCCCACACATCTTAGAATTCATTTCCCGAAGAAAACATGAGCAGAAGCTCTCCTGGGAACACCTGGAGAGCTAGGTAGCAGTGAGGGTGGCAGTGAGAAAGCACCCCAAATTTGAAATTATTCAAAATGGATGCCAGTTCCACAAATACACTGATTGCATGAATTAAGGTGCTGAGGTTTATTTATTTGTTTGATTAGTTAAGATGTTTGCATTGTTTATTAAAACCTGAATTCACTGGATTTTTAAAAATTATATCTGACTCTTACATATGAATTCTCAACAACTGGTAAATAATACCAGTGGACCTTGTATTTTAATTACTGATAGATAAAATAGATACTGATTTATGCTGACCATAATATGTTAGAATTTTCACGTTACCAATATTAATGGTTTATTTGGGTTGTTGTATAAGCTGTTGAGGTGAATTGGTGCTGGGCCATTAATTGCAATTACATATTGAGACACACTGTTGTGTTATGAACCATTTTGACACATTGATGCTTGTCCGTTAATTTGCAAATTATGTTCTACTCTGCAAATTAAAGGACAAGCACCCCTCAGCCACCACATAAGATAAGCACCATAGAAAACGGCCGCAGTCTTGTGAATTCTCATAACCTCCCCGCATCAATTTCTAAAGATGGTGAGTGGCAGCTGGCAGTGCACTAGTCAGGACATGATAAATAAAAAGAGCTGATGAAGCACGCCAGACATGCACCCAGTCCAGCATTCTGCTCCTGCACTGACCAACCAGTTGCCCATGGGAAGCCTGCAAGCAGGGCATTGCCACAAAGGCACCCACCTGCTCTCATCCTCCAGCCTCTGGTGTCCAGAGGTGCACTGCTCCAATCGCAGAGACAGGAGCTTCTAGTGCAGATGTTGCCCTATTCTTTCTGGCTGCATGAACACCACCAGCAGAGGCCAGGCACATAGGGCCGAGTTCTAAGATAGGGCATCAGGCCCCCGGACTATCCCGCCCTGTTCTGTCCCACACTCCACTGATACTGCAGTCCTGCATCCCCCGGGTGATGGAAACATGGTGAATAATGGACTGTCGTGTTTGTGCAATGGATTTATTGCTGGTTGTGAATGCAGCTTCATCAACAAAAGTAGGTAAAAATCAATGAAGAGACAGCAAAGCAAGAGGTCCAGCTTGGCACTTATCCATGGTTTCGCTGTGTTGAATGTTTTTGATCGCAGAGTGGAGCTGAGAGCTCAAATCTGCCTCCCTTTTCCTTTTGGGCAGGCCAGGACTGGATGGGTGGAAGTGGCAAGTCAGCCATTTCAGCCACAGCACATCCGATCAATGCTCAAGTTCATAGGCATTATTTGAAGGTCAACTGAAATCAATGCTTAAGTAGTTTTGGAGCCATTCCTGGGCTGGTGCTTTGTATCTATTTTGGAACATCTTGCTTAACTCACAGCAAAGCGCTCTGAATCACCCCTGCCGCTCCTGAGACACATTTAGTGGGCCAAGATGGATGTGCAAACACACTCAGATGGCGTCTCTCACTGCTTTTGGAGGAGACAAAACTGCCGCGACACTCTTCACTAGTCTACGATATTTTGGTAGCACGTGTTCTTTTCATAGGACTGAGGAGGGGGCTTTGGTTTTTGTTCACGCAGCCCATCCATGCACGCGATCCTTGAGGAAGGCAAAGCTCCGAGGAACTTACATTTGACGCTTTTGATGCCTGAAGACCAGCAACTCAGATCTTATAAGAGGCTTACAATGAGGGGCAACACCTATCCAGCAGGCGGTACAATCAGTAGGCTGGGTAAGTTCTCTAGAAGAAGCTATGGGAAGAGAGTGGAAAGTAATAACTCTTTGTTTTCGATCAGAGATCCTCCATCTAAAATGAACACTTTCACCAGAAAGGCATTTATCCCAACCAAAACCTTCGTGAGATTATGAGATGATTTTCCGTTCATTATGCACATGATGGGATTAGCATAAATACATCTGAGGCCATCGAATGTCCTCTGCTTATGAGAAGCACTGAAGAGTCCTGCTAATCATCTAACTACTTTGTTTTGTTCTTCGCCTGTGATGCGCATACAGTAGAGATCAGGGAAAAGAGCCAACCTGAGTTGTTTTTCTTTGGGGTTTGGCTCAGTTTAGGATTGATTCCTGATAGGGCTGAGCTGAAACTATTTCAAGTGCAGCAGTCTGTCACACTGCTTTCCATTTTCCATATCTGGTGCACCTTGCGGAAATATTTACCTGTTTATTTGCATTGTCTGCTCACTGCAACTGGCTGGTGGCTGTTCGGCAGCTTCCCATCCAGCCACCGGCCACGTCCAGTTCAGCCTCCTTCAATCTGTTCAAGGAAACGCTGCTGTTCAGCAGCTACTCAGATTTTCTGGGCTTAAAGCTGGAAAGCATTATTAGGAAATGTGCCCGTGATACTGTTGGCATTGCCCCCAGACCTTAGCAAATAGGAAAACAATCTTGTGCCCATCTCCTTCCAGGAGCCTGGCAGTTCTCTGATACAGTTTACAGAAGAAAAGCAAACAGAATTGCCCTGGCCCTGTTGACAATGCACTTTGGCTGTTTATTGGTTTCTGGCACTTCTCCATTATGGCCCTGTTTGTTATGGATACAGATAACAGGCGATCAGAGCCTTATTCCTGGGAGATAACAGCAATCCATATGTTTAGATCAGCAGAGCTCTTTCTGTAATCAGGCTCCGGGAGACACAGTAATTGCAGAAATAAAGAGGTGGATGGGAAAGAGGAAAGGGATCCATTTGCCAGGTCTTGTCGCTTATTCCTGCTATAACCTGCCTATTATAGTGCTCCTCTATGGAGTGGACCAACTCTTGATGTTTGCCTTCATCTAACACATCACTGCTATGTCCTACCACTTTCCTAGCTGGACCATCCTAGAACCAGATGAGATCTCATATGAGAAGAGGGATCTTGTTGCTAGTACTAGTATTTATAGAAACATAGAAACAGAGCGAGTCAGAAGGAGTCTCCTGGGTCATCTAGTCTGACCCCCAGCTCCAGTCTTCTCCACTCATGACATGCCCACCATGTGCATGTCCAGCCTATCCTTAAACACCCTCACCGATGGGGCTTCAACCTTTATGAAGGCTGCGATTGGTCATCTATAATCCTCCTAAGCCTGCCCACCCTGGAAGATACGCCACTCAAAGAGGCTGCAAGTTTGGAGGAATCCATTTTCTCTGGCTGGTCTCATTTTCCTGTCCCAGGCACTCCAGGAAGTACTTCAGGACACATGGAGCAGAGACAGGTAAGTCTTCATACATGGGCTGGAATTGGAGGCATGGCTGAGTCCATCTGGCAGGATGAGGTGGACCATCTCTGTATCTTACTCATGAGGAAAAACCCAGAAATATCACATATTCTGACTGAGGGCCCAGGAAGAAGTGACGTAAGGGCACCACTTATAAATCTGGGGAACAGTCAGTGCTGAAGCAACACCTTTAGCTGTGCTCCCCACAGCTTTTTGCTGGACAGCTCCTCTACTAACATGAACATCCTCACCTCCAACCCAGTAGACAGTTTCTTGGCATTTCTGATACAAATGGAGCATTGGTGAACAGAGAAGACTGATGTTTTTCTTTCTTACTTCTCCGTGAAGGGGAAAGATAGGAACAATGGTAGACAATAGCTGGGCAGAGCCTGGGCAGGTTTCACTGCCCCAGATATCCAAAGAAGTTAATTTTGGAGGTCCCACTCCTTTTCCCATTGGCCCCAGTTCAGAAGAAAGCACAGCTGCTCTAGCAGCAGCATAAGAACACACAAAAGCACCAGGAGATCTCCCCACTGGATCATGCCAGAGGCTACGGATTCCAGGATCCATGGCTGGCATTAGCCAGTGGTTCAGGCCTGCACCATCTCAGACTTTCCACAGCCCCTTTGCACATTCCTTTCATCTTTTAGCTCGTGCCATTTGACACTCTTCCAAATCTGATGATGAGATGATAGAGTCCTGACAGTCCCTGGTTTATCAACTCTGTAGCTTCTATTGATTCTGGCTGCCCAATGAATTAAGTGGAGTGTCCCATGCCCAGGTCTGCCCGAGCTGCCAAGTATACCTCTCCTCTGGGCACAGCAGTCTATTGATCCTTGTGTGTTATGCCACATGAATGATGGATTATCACATATCAAACTTTGCAGTGTTCATTTAACACTTCTGAATAAAACATTACTCACAGATTAACTGAGCAGTTTTAAGTGAACAACCATTTTCATCTGTTTTAAATTTTCATGGGTACTTTTCTGGAGAACAAGTACATCGTTAATAATTGAACTGCATCAGGGCTGCTAATCCTGTTGTATTTCAATGAGGTCCTGGTGCTGTCTGGTCATTTTTTATTTTTTATTTAAATCTTGGTGTTTTATCAGAATTCATTATATTTTTCCTCCTTCTCTGAAACTGAATTATGTGGTTGCATTACAGAAAGAACTGTAAAACGGACAAAACCATATTCAACGCCAAAAAATTCGACACCACATTCAAAGAGATTTAAATATGGATTTGTAATGGCCAAATGTGGAGTTTGTAAGAAGGAGTCATTTTCAACCAGATGGAGGGATGGAACTATGTAAAGGCAGGAACCAAATATGGTGGAGAAATGGAAACCAAAATAAAAGAGGTTTGGGAAACCATATATATATGGAGAACACAGAGAGCAAATCAAATCGAGAAAATACCAAAGAAAAGAGCCTGGAGTATGTGTGTGTGTGTATAGGATAGAAAGACTATTTTGAATTCCTCTTCTTCAACTAGAAACCTAGAACTTACCATATATAATATTGCTGATGCCACACTTGATCAGAGTATCTGCTTTACAAATACAAAATTTAACATATCAGGGAAAAGGGTTTGGCTTTCTATCTCCCTAATGCACTATTTTCACAGAGAAGGGTGCTGTTGTAGGGGCATGAACATTTAAACATGCTGAATTTTTCCCGCAGCCTCCAATAGCACAGTCCAAGGACTCACTTCTGTCCAGAGGAATAAATACACTTCTGCCAACAGCTGAAAATGAGCATAACACCATGCACTTGAAGTTGGTTAGTTCAACAACCACAACAAAGATTGCATTAACTAAATTCAGTCCAGAATCTGATTAGAATCAGTTGTGGTATTTATTATTTATGTATGCGTTTATTTAGCACTTTTGTATAATCTCTTGTTGTCATATGGTTTTCTAAATGGTTTGCATAATAAAAAACCAACAAAATAAAACATCATAAATAACACAATTAAACACAGTTACACAATTAAAACCACAATAGCTATAATAAAGAACATAGCTTCTATTTCTGTGCTACCTTGTTCAACAAATAGTTGGTCCATTTTACCTTCTTTCTTGGATGATGTTTGACAATGCAATGCTGTGTCTATCTGCTTGAAGCAAATCCTATTGTGTTAAGAGAACTTACTCCCAGGTAAGTGCATGTTGACAGCATACAAAGGCCACTCTCCACTCATTATGTAAGCATTTTGTCAAAATACCCACAGGAGTACCAGGTGCCTGGAAAATTGAACAGCAAGCCTCTTGAATTATCAAGAAACACATTTTCTAATTAAGACTTGCTTGGGAGTTTATAGCTTAGTTTGAATGGAAAAGAATTCAAGTGAGTGATTTCATGCTTTAAACTGTTAAATCCAGCTGCAATGGGGAACGTAAAACAGATCTAAGTTTAAAATCTTGCTCTGCTTAGTAGTGCTTTCATATTTGCAGTTGAATCCAGCACCAAGGAACTGCCTGACAAACTCTGGGTCAGTTCTGAGTGTCTGCGCAGAAGCAAACCAAGAAACTTTTGCCTGAAGTCAGTTGGGAACAAGACAGAATTGTCAACTAGGAAAGGAGCTAGGGTTGCCAACTAACTAGAAAGAACATGCTTCTGTGCCTTTATTCTCTGCAGAATTTAGCTGGTGAAATTTCTCAGCACTGAAGTGAAGATGAGCACCAGCTCATGACTGAAAAATTTAACAGTGGTTAATAGCACTGCAATGAGAACCCTAGTTACTACCTGGAAGATAATGGGATATCATGCCAAATTTCCATAGGGAAGAGGCAAGATTTTCACTCCGCACACCTAAAAGGCACAAACTTGGATGCATCCAAGATTAACTTGCAAAGAACTGACTTCTCCTGCCATGTAAATTAGACACATTTCTGGAGTGACTTCATAGTAACCACAGCAGTGTCTTCAATAGAGATCAAAGGGTTATCCCTTCTTAACCAGGGTGGGAAATGTGTGGCCCTCCAGATCTTGCTGGACTATGATCCATCAATGTAATCAATAGTTAGGGAAGATGGGAATCGCATTCCCACAAGACCACCTGCTCCCCCTCCCTGACTTTCCTTGAGGGATTTGTGTTTTTGACATGCATACTAAGTCCATAGGCTGGCTGCATTTTATATCCCCCAAATCTCAGTGGAATTAGAAACAGTGGACCTGGCAGCAGCTATGGATTCCCCTAGGAATAATCACATGTAGTTCAAAATCAGGGTGTGGGGAGAAATTCGAGAACATAAGAAGAGCCAAGTTGGATCACAGCAGGGGTCTGTCTAGTCCAACATTCTGTTCACACAGTGGCCAAAGAGGAGCCTCCGGAAGACCAGCCAGTAGGACATGGATGCAAGCAACAGCTTAGTGTTAGAGCCTCAGGGTTCTTGTACCTTTGCACATGCTCATGCTTTATCTCGCGTGGGAAGAAAGCCTTAGAGGTCTACAGTCCCATCATCAAGGACTCCCTGAACTGCATCAATCCCTTCCTGTGCAGAGAGAGACACACACACATGGATACACCTTGTACACTCAGTAACCCACTCACTCGCTTCCTCCTACATGCCTACTTGCCTTTAAAAACATGGGCTACCTTGTACAAGGAGGCCAGGCCTAGATGGCTGTGACTGATGGCATTGCTTAGACCTTGGGAATGTCAAACAAACAGCACTTCTTGGAGGAAATGAGAATTTGCCCTTTCTTTTCTCAAAAGTACTTACTTGCAGGTTCTCTTCTATTTCAGACAATATCGTTTAAAGATGAGCTGCCCACGACTCAGACAGCCTGCAAAGCAATTCTCTTGGAGGAAACTCATGTGACTACAAACTACTTTATATTATTTCAAGCAGAATATTCTGCAGTTGGGCAGCTATTTGTATTTCAGTGCAATTTGTTACAGGGTGGTGGTGGTGATGGAGTCTGAATATTTACCTTCTTCAGGCGGCTTGGGGCTGCGGTTTTACTTGCTGCTTCCTCGGCATTTACTCCCCATGTCTAGAGCAGTTTCCTTTTTCCCAGGTTAGTCACAGAAGTTATTCTAGCTGATCAGGGATCACACAGTGACACTGCATGTCGCACAGAGATGTGAAAGGTTGCAGGAAGATAGCAACAAACTGGGGAGCTCCAATTTTGGGGAAGGATTGTATTTATTCATGTTGAACTATTTAGAAAAATGGCTTCTTCCCTTGTTTCTGATTTCTTCCCATCACCCTGTTCTAATCACAGGATTATTTTCTCTGTCCTATTTTAGTCTTATGATGATGCCAGCCAATCAGGGATCACACAGTAAGATGGCAGAGAACGCAGTACTGTGTAGCCAATTAGATTTTACTACACAATGTCACTAAGGACAAATAGGGATATTGAGACTACGCTCAAGTCAAGCCAATCCTTCCATGATCAGTCGTTGCAGAGTCCCTGCGGTGAACATAATGACATTTTGCTGCATAGCCAGTCAGATCTGGCCACAAGATGACATCACTGAGAGTGAAATTAGCTATGGGCGATGAAAGGAGAAGGCAGAGATTTGATGATTAAACACTGCCAAAACAATTAAGGAAAAATGCTAAGTTGTTTCACCTTAGTCTTAACACTCCTAGATACCGAAGAAAGGTATAGAAGTAGGAAACACCTATACAGATATGCCCTATGGACAGTCTAGGAGGGAATTCCAGGCTAGCATGTTGATGTGTAGCTTGTTCAATTGTGTAGCATGTGCAGACTAGCATTTGGAACCACAAGTGCCACAAAGCTCTCCAAGTCACCCTGGGTAAGGCACTATCTCTCAGTCTAATCTACCTCACAGGGCTGTTTTGAAGATGTATGCTGAACATGTATGCTGCCCGAAACTCCTTGGAGGAAGGCCAAAAGCATAACTTCATAAAAAGAGCAGTGGGACTGGGAAGGAAGCCGGAGTTGCGAGTTTACCAAAATGTTATCGTATGAAATGAAACAGCCCTGTCAACCCACAGAGCACACAGAAACAGTGCTATTTTATTTTTCCCTTGATTTAATCTGGACCAAAATTAATAAACCAAGCCTTATTCATGGGATCGATAAAGTAGCGCTTGGATGATTGGAAATCATGTTACTTTCAAGGTCTCTCTCTCTCTCTCTCTCTTTAATATCCCCTTTTCCCAAGGTAGATATTCTCAAATATGATCTATGGGCCAGGGCTGAGCCAGCTGTAACTCTGACAACTGTGACCCAGATGGTGATCAACAAAACATACTAATTGAATAGTGTTGGGTTAGGAGCCAGCATTTTGCAAAAGCGACTCTAGGCCCTGTAGTGGCTTGGTGTTGCTTGCGGATGCCAAGGGAATGTCATGTTCTCCCACCCATCCACGAGACAGTAATGCAAAGCACAAGACTGGAGGCCCAGAATTAAAGGCCAGGCTAATGTAATATTTAGCATTTATGTAACACTTTTTAGACTGTTTAAAGCCTTTCTAAAAGATTATCTCAGAAAAGTTGCCAGCGGACCGGAGGAGGAAAAACTGCTTGGCTGGGGCTTTTGCTTTCAGGCTAGTCGCCAGAAAACCAGAAGCGGGGCCAGTGCCCACTCTGCAGCATGGCCATCGTGTGCCTGTACGGGTTTGCATTTTATGCAGCTAGATTGCTTTTACAGGAAAAGGAGCTGCCTGCAAACCCAACCTTTTTGGTTTGCCTGATTTGTTGTCAGTTATGACAGTGATTGCAATTCTACTGCTCTTGTTGTTATTTTTTAAGAGGTGGGGTTGTTTGTTGTATACTGGATAGATGATTGATCAATAGATGGATAGACTGATTGATCGATCGATCGATCGATCGATAGACAGACAGACAGACAGACAGGTATTTTCCTATAAGGCACTTAGAAATTTGGAAATGCTGGGATGTCACGGCCATGGATGTTGTCTACTGCCCATACCACTTGAAATCCAAAACATCTGGCGAGCAGCAAGTTGAGGAAGGCTGTTTTGTGGGAATGGTTGTGCACCCTCTTCTTGCCCTGCAATATCACTGGCGGGACCTCCCAGCTCGTTGCACTGGTGCAAGTCCAGGCAGATCAGCAGGTTTCTTAGCTGCACTCTGGGGCTGTGGGTTTAGTTTGCTTGCTTTAATTTAATTGGTGATGTCATGATGCTACCAATTACAACGAAGCTGCAGCAGGAGCCAGACAGGTGCTTGGAAATTCCAGCTTCAGCATTCAGAGAAGGGGCATCATGATAAGGGGTGGAAGGTTTCCAGCCAGAAAATCCCTGCAGGGTCTGACTTAGCATCCAGGAGAAAAGTGCCCCCAGCAATGCTGCTTAATTACTGATGCTGAGACCAAGTTGCACAGTCACTGTTCCATAGCAATACCTTCCCCACCGACATAATCTGTCCCAGCTTGGTTTAAAACTGATGGGTGTGGAGGAGATCAATCAAAGGGCACAATCTAGCCAAGGCTTGGCACCATTAGCACTGTGCTTGAAATCAATAAGGCAAAGGTACATATCGTTTATTGGATGGGGCCTTATGTAAATGGCGTACCCAAGTGGCCTTCCATTAGCTCATTGTGGAAATTGTCCTATTAATCTTCCAATTGCATTGGGGTCTAGAAATACCATCTGTAAAAATTGGACCGCCGGGCTGCCTTAATATTTGTCTGATAGCAACTGTTCTTTTCCCCCTACAAACATCTTTAAAATGTCCTTCTAGTTCAATCCTATACATTCCTAGCCAAACCAAATTCCCACTGATAAATTGGAGTCCCAGACATAGGTCTGGAGCTATGAGCTTGTGCTTAGATTCCCACTGAAATTAGCAGACCTCTGAAGTGAGTCACTCTGACTGCATTGTGCTCAACACTTTATTAATATCCACTTATAATCAATTATTACAAAACAATGTAAAGTCATCACATAAAGGAAATTAATAGGGCAAAAATTAAACTATCCCATTATGATATTTTTATTGGAAATATGCCTCGCCATTGTTCTAGCAGCACCAAATCTCTATGCAATACATTTTAGATTAACCGTAATGGGATAAGCAAGCTCATTCTAGAATTTGTAAATACAAAAATGAAATTGGGGTGGGGGATGGCTAAGAAGTGCACAATGAGCCTCTGTGGAAGCTGGAAAGGACATGCCCACCCACTCACCTTTGATCTGATATGGAAGCTTGTCCATCATGCGGAGCACTATGGACCTTAGTTTTCTTCTCAAATATGCCAGGCCAAGAAAGCCCCAACTCTGTGCCACTTTCCACAGGAACAGCAGCTGGGTAAAGAAGGAAGGGTGGTGCTGGTCAGAGAAGTGTTGGAAGCTGCAGGTTTGCAGTCAGAGATGAGGGGACATCCATGATTTGCTTGTCTTGGATTAAGGATGGGTGAGAATTTTGCTTCAGTTTGTTTTGCATCAGATTATAAAACAATTTGCATGCTCCTCCCATGTTTTGTATACTATTTTTTCATCTTGCAAGCTCCTCCCATGTTTTGACCCATGGCAGGAAGTTAAAACAAATTGCATGTAGGAGAAACTAAAACCTTCATGTAGGAGAAACTTCCATTCCAGAATGTTTGAGTACTTCGCTCGTTAAAATCAGGGTGTGCATTCCTGTGCATTCAGCCATGCCCGTAGTGGTTAGGGGGACTGGCCACCTCTGCTTGATTTTTATTTTTATTTTCCTGACAGGTTCCTAATCTTTCACAGCTACCCAAAAGGCAGATACAACGTGGTTATCGCCTTGCTGGGAATAGCCATACCTGTTGAATTTGGGAAATGAGCATCTGTTAATTTTTCACAGCAGTTTACCCAGTCTCACACCCTCACGTTTGGAATGGAAAGAAATTGAGGTTTTAAAACTTTGCATGTGAGAGGAAACAAAATGAGAGATTTACTTATCCCCACCTTGGAACCCCAATAGAGGGTCAGGCAGAGCTCACCTTCTTCCAAGCAAATCCAAGCCAGGTCGAGGAAGCCAAAGGGATGAAAGAACCAGCAGCTGTTTAGCTCACCAATATTCAACATGCCGTTTCGAGTCGGTTTTATGTTATTCTCATATGAGTTTTCAGTCCATTTAGGCTCATGACAACAGGGATAATATGAACTTCTATGCCTCCTTTCTAATCAGGCACATTTCCTCCTCTTTGACTAAAGCATCACAATGCACATTTTTGCAATGTGATCACAATTTGTGTAAATTTGGGCATTGCTTGAAAAGAACTGTACTGCTTGAACTCACAGGATGGATTGTAAATGTAACATTTTTGGATGTTTTCTGAGCATAAGTGAAACATCCATATCTCTCTCTGTCAGACACATACAACCATTTATTTTATTTAGTATTGCATTTATATGATATTTTTTCCTCTTGCAAAAAATCCAAGTTGGTTTCCATGGTCCTCTTCCTGCCTCACAACAACCCTGTGAGGTAGGCTAGGCTGAGACTCAGTGACTATGCCAAAGTCACCCAGTAGCCCAGAACTCAGATATCCTGAGTCAAAGTCCAACACTCTGAAATAAACCCTAAAATGCAAATGGTTTCCACATCACCGGGTGTCACTGGTTTGTTCTTCAAGTTCCATCATCCCCAGTCCAACACAGCCAATGGCCAGGAATTCTGGGAGGCAACATTCAGGATCTGTCTTGCACGAAAGTTTGGGAAGATGCACCAGGCACTGATATTGCTGCATGGGTTACGTCGTGCTCCCTGTTGCAGAGGCAGTGTATTATTCAAACAGCTCTTCTATTTTCCACAATAGCCCCATGATGTCACAGCAATGTGCTACTACTCTTCAGCCACCTCATTTTTACTGCTGTTAGAAATAAGGACAAGAAATCCTATTATCCTCTGAGCATGTGCAGCAATCTTCAGCCCTGTACGGAACTCACCAGCCATGTTCAATTGAACCAGCTAGGCAATGAACTGAACCAACCATACTTTGGAGGCTAGAGAAGGGTTGCAACCAAACTTGCAAGCTGTGAATCCTTGTCGCTCGAAATAAGGCTCTGACATAGTTGCCATCCTGAAAATATGCCTATCATTCTATCCTGGAGGGAAATCTATATTTGGATATTATTTCAATTGCTCAAGACCAATCAAAAATACAGGTCATTACCAGGAGAGATGATCTAATAATCTAGACCAATTTACATTACTGATCATCTGGAGTGTGAGTTTGGTTTGGTTTGTTTGTTTTCGTTCCTTTACTCACTAGAGATGGGAGACCCAGCAATTTTTGAGCTCACCTAAATTCTCCCAAAATCACTTTGAAGATCATTTTGACTCACTCTGTTTTCATTTTAGACCATTTCGGTTCATTGAAATTGAGAAACTGCCTGCTTTGAACTGGTAAGGACACCTGCAAAATGTATGTATTTTCCTCTGAATTTTTTTAATTGTGCACTTTTCCCCACTGACTAAAAGTCTAAACATGTCAAATTTGAGGGGTAAGCACATTGTAAAATGCACATCTTTAAAAAATGCATCTTCCAAACATGCTCATAAGTTCTGGCATTTGCAAACTTTTCTCAAAAACAAACAGAGAAACAAAGCACTCTTTCTCACATTCAGAATTGTGACTGGCACAGGTTCATATGATATGCAAAGCCAAACCAAGTTCTCGTATATTACTGAAACTCACTGCAAACTTTGACATGACAGCAGTGGAGCTTTGGAGCAGAAAGGGTTCACTGTCTTTTGCCAAGACATCTGACATTTGGGGGGAAAGCGGCAAAAAGCCAGCAAGCAAACAAGCATCATTAATTCCAACAAAGGTCAACACACTTAGCTTGGCAGCTTCTTGTTGTTGCTTGAACTTGCAGCTTTCCTCTCCTCTCCCCCACCCTTTATTGTCTAAGGGCTTCATTATCGTTAACGGCTTCCCAAATTGCCTCACAAGCAAAGCTCTAAAATATTTAAAGGACAGCTCAGTGATAAGGTGCTTGTGCTGGGGAAGTTGTCTCCTTCTCGGGCTCACATCGGTGGGGCTTTCCTCCACCCTCACATTTCTAGATGGCCGCCTTCCTCGCGCTCCACTGCCTCTGAATGGCCTGTTGCTTGTACATCCATCACCTGGACTTTGCCTCGCTTTGTTCTTCTCAGACGATGCCTTCTGACCCCCACCGCCTTCAGCATGGAAGCACCGTTGTTCTGTTAGCTGCTCAGATGTCAGTGATTTGAGGTGGAAAATTTAAATGAGATGATCCATAAACCAGCTGTCTCACATCTCACAGAGAGCTTTGGCCACAGGCAATATAGAAATGTTAATAATAATTAATAACAACAACAACAAACAACAACAATATATCTCCCTCCCTTCTCCTGCACTTGCTTACTGGAGTGAGCAAGACAGAGCAGCCATTTCTGCAAAATAAAGAACTAATTTTCACCACCTGCTCAAAAGGTGCTGCAATGGTTCTTAATTTTCTCCTTTCGGCATGCCAGGGAAAAGGAAGTCACGGAGTGCATTGATTCATGAGTTGTATTTGCTGTTGTGGCAACATCTTGCAATTAAGAAGAATGAAAGTAGTGCTACATCAGGCCAAGCATCCATTTAGTCCATCATTCTGTTTTTCCAGGAGCAGCTGCCCAGCAGCTTTCAGGAAGCCCACAAACCAGTCCCGTCCCTTTCATGTCCTGTTGCAAGGAACTGGTACTCTTCAAAAACCAAACCTCCAATTACCTCTTGTGGCTAATCGCTTCCCTCCATTGCTTTAACTGATCCTTTTTTCAATGGTGGGACGGTGAATTCTGTAAGTTGTGCCATCAGCAGAATGCGGCATGTCCATTAACAACCAGCCTCAGACATATTTGAGAAGCCCTTGCAAACAATTGCAAGATGTAGAAAGAATGATCTGTCCTTTTCCTGGAATCCTGCTGGGAAAAGAGGAAAGGCAATGGAATATCAGAGAAGGAGGGTCACAGAAAGAAAGAAGAGAGTTAGCTCTTCCCTGGATAGAAAGTGGCTCCCGATGGAAAAATATTCCACACTCATGAATTATATATTTTGTGACAATGTACTTCTGTTTGTCTGGCCTGGGCTGATTCCCAACCGATGTAGCCAAGTTCCAGTATTTTGATAAAGTGAAGAACATTTTCTGTTCTTTCCTCTATCTCCCTCTCTCTCCATGCCATTTATCATTGTGTAAATGTTCTATGTCTACCTTTGGTCATCCTTTGTCTAGTTTGTTTGTTTATTTATACACACACACACATATCCCCAGAGCTCCAACTCTTTAGTCTCCAACTTGACTATTTCATGCACACTTTGCTATATTTCATTTTCCCAAGTCGACAAATATTTACCATATATCCAGTTTGGAGGGGAAACAACTTTTTTGTGTGATCTCATTATTTTTATTATTACTACTACTCAAACGCATAATATTCAAATACATCACACTTATTGTGCATTTAATATTTCCAGAGTCTCTTCATCATCATATCTAGATCTATTCCAAAAGCAAATACATGGATTCAATCTGGATTGTGTGTGATTTTTATGGTTCAAACTGAATTCCTCTGTCCCACAGCAGTTTATAGCCAGCAATCTTATTCATGAGCGTAACAGTCCATCTCCTCTTTTTGCCATTGCTCAGTTTTTGGAAGATAAGCTCTTCTTCAGGATCTTCCCAGTAGAATTCATGCCTCCGTCAATGTACTTCTTTTCTAAAAAGCAAATACAAGAAAGGCAGCTGGTATTTCACCAGTGTGGTTTGATCCTTGGAAAAGAGCCTCAGCCATTCGGTTTGAGGAAAAACAACCTCTTCATCTGAGACCAAGGAGAGAGCTACCAATGAGAAGAAATGGAAACAGGAATGTGGGGTGAAAAATTTACTGTCTCCTGCCACTTAATGTCCCACAGATGTGGTAGACAGCCAGTGTCAAAATTTCTAGCCCGCACGGCCACTCGCGATCAACAGTTAGCCCTTGGACAGCAGGCTGAGGTTCCAGATCGGACGAATGGCCAGCATGGTATGGTAGAGAAGGGGAATAAATTTGTTCATTTTAAGGCAAACCTGCCTGATTTCACAGTTTTGAATTAGTATGCAAACTCATTCATTATTTGAAATTCACACTTCTCCAAATTTCACAATGGGGCTCTCTAGTCAAAACAATGTAGATATTAGGCCAACCCTCCCCCCAATTAGGAGAAATGTGCTCAAAAATGGTTATTAATTTGCATGTGATTAATTTTTCTAGAAAATCTGAACTCTAAGGATGAACCAGACTTAATAGTGGAAACATGAGAGGCTAGAGAAATCACAGTTAACACATTTGTCCTTCCCTAATGAAGGATGTTATTTTATTTTTAAAAGGTAATCCTTTAATTCGTAATAGTACCCATTTCATCATTTTTAAATGCGCTTCTCTACATAGAAATCAATACATGCCGGAGTTACGCATCTTGCAGTCCCCTTCTGCTCTTTTTTCGGGATGCCTTCCCCCTTGTTTGCTAACCTGCAAGACAGCAACCCTATTGGCTAACATTTGGCTTTATCCGGAAGGGTTCCTCTTGAAACAGCTTCACTGGTTTTCGCAGGGCTCGAAGCTTGAAACAATATCCGCCCACCAGCTGCCCCAGGCTCTGTGGCCAGTCTTCATGCTTAATAGCTCTACTAACTTTATTGCCATAGGGATCTTCCCCTCCACACTGGAGAATCACCATGGAGACTCTTGAAGTGCCTGCATCCCCAGCATACCTCTTTGGTCCAGCATTAATCCTTTCTGAATGTACCACAAAGTCAGCTTTAGCTTCAAGGAGTGATCAAATAAATATGAAAACTGCTCCCAGTGGAGCCAAAGATTCGCCAGACAAGCAGAAAGAAAGACTCAATAATAGACCATGTAAGCGACCAGATTTTATTAGCTCGGCTTCCTGTTCCCCCCTCCCCTTGTAAAGCATTGTTGCACAGTTCTATTAATCTTTACTCCAAAGCAAATTAAAGTGGGGACAGTTGTCAAGGCATTATTAAGAACAGCTGTTTAATTACGGCTGCTTTTGCATCAATTTGTGGAGGGGAATGTAACACTCTGGGCTCATGGGTGCTTGCTCTCCTCTCTTTCTCTTGCTTTCCCCCACCTTCCTCCCCCAGTGAAGCATCACTGAGAGCCAGAGTACCTAAGACCCTCCTCTCTACTGTGGTTAATGTTTCCTTCCTAGATTCCTAATGATTCCTTCCTAGCAGGGCCTAGATTGACTTGTAGGAGCCCAGGTCCAGACCTGAAAAGTGTGTCCAACTTGGGGGCCCCACCCAGGATGGGGCCATAAATTGCTAGCTGAAGTTACGGCTCTGGTGTTGGTGCAAGGTTATGAAGGTGGGGGAGGGGTTCTCCTGTGCTCACCAAGGCCGGGCAATCCACTGGCTTCAATCCTGTCCATCTCAGGAATGGAAAAATGCCCAAAGACCTGTCTGAGGCCTAGGCCAAGCATGTGTATCACCAAAAAAAAAAAAAAAAAAAAGAGCAAATGCATCACTCAAAGGGCAGGGGCAAAAGAGGATATGGGCCACCATAACGTATCATAAATCCCCACAATAATTAGGTACACAAGTTGACGAATTCATATAGGAAAACAGCGCATCGCCCCATGGAGTAGCTTGCTCACCATGATGTCCTGGTGATGTTGATGGGCAACTGCAAGGCCTCCTTTCGTTCTTCCTTCCAATGATCTTTCAACCAGACTTAGACTGGGCAGCCCTTTAGATGGAAGACAGTCCTCTTATAGCCCTTCAGATAGAGGACTGTGCTCTGTCGAAGAGCACACATGGCCACTCTTCCGAGGAAGCCTGCAGCTGTAGATACAAGTCCCAGCCACAGGCTCTATTATTCCAGATGTGAGCACCAGATCCCTAATATCTTCAGCTCTTCCTTCTAGTGCTGGAGAAGAGGAAGCCTTTGAGGGGTATCCTGTTTCATCCCTCAAGCAGCGTCTAGCATCCCCGTCCCTGACCAGTCATATTGAATCCCTTATATCAATCCCCATATAACTGTGAATTACCGGGAATAAGTAGCTACACTTTTCTTAAGCTTCTGTCTGGGGACCTCAAAGCAATTTTCACAAGCATTAGTTAACCAAGAGTGCTTCCTGGGTTCAGTGGCATCAGATTCGATTTACGCAGGTAATCCCAGGTGGAGGACGATTTGCTCAGCCCCCTATCAGAGTCTCAGGCTCTTCTTCCCGAGGAAGCCAAGACTGGTGATCTCAACATGCTGCTTCCCTCCATGGGAAATCTCTCCATATCATACATGGGTAGGTGAGCAGAATGCTAAAGTCAGAAGGAAAAGAAGGATCTCTAAAGAGGGGGCGGGAATATGGTTTTGCAGGAAGTCTTTGGATTGGGAAAATGAAGCCCAAACTCTGCCAGCAAACACCCAAATGATTAAGAATCCAGGGTGGCGCATGTGTTGTGTCTTTGTGCCATGTCTGAATGGCTGGAAGGAAAACCGAAGGGAAGTCAGAGGTTGGTGAATGCACATTGGCTGGAGAACCTGCTCCAGGCCCAAGCCCCATCCCTAACAGTAGTGATCACACTCGGATCGATGGTGTCAACTTCTTGTATTAATTGTGTGTGTGTGTGGTGCAATATGGGAAGGATGAGGGGGAGAGGCTCGTGCTTCCTTCAAAACAAGCCTTTCCACCAGTGAGTTTCTTCCCTACCCCATATCCACAACAATAAAACTATTTTATACGCTACCCTAGAAATCCTACTGAAACAGGATATAAATTGCAAGCACAACAATAACTAAACATCATAATAATAAATTTTAGAATGCGAGGAAGGATGTTCTTTAGTACGTTAGGGAGCAACTGGCCACAGAAGACCCCATCCTCTGAATTCGATTTCCCGCTGTATACACACATTCACACATTCTTCTCCAATTTCTTTTTGCTCACAGGAGTCTGATGATACTTATAAACTGGTCTATGGCAGGTCTTCACATGAAATGCCTTCCTGATGTTGGACCAAAGCTGTGGCACTTATCTTGAGAGATGTTCCTTTGGTGTCTGCATGATAAAGCTTTAAACAAGAAGTCAAGGTAATGCTGCTTCAAAGACCCTCTGAGGCTACTGAAAAAAATGCAGTTGTGATACTTATGCTCTTGCTTGCTTGCTTGCTTTCTCCATTCTTTTACTGCTAGTTGTGGCTTCAGTGCAGCCTTTCTCAACCTGTATGTTGGATGGCAACTCCCATCCACCCCAATCAGCATGTGAAGGGCACCAGGCTGGGGAGCAACATTTCCTGTTTGAAGCTTTGTTGTCTGTGTTTTTTGCCTTGCTGCTGAATTGTTTGTTAATTATGTGATCTTTGAATAGCTTGTTTAATACTGTTTATAAGTTGCCTTGTGTTATGGGCAGCATATACACATTTTGAAGAAAATGTAAATAAATAATAGCATAGAGAGGAGAAGGAAGTCAGCAAGCTGTGAGAGAGACTCCAATCTGACCTTATTCCTGAACTCACTGGGCAACTGTCATAAAAGGGCTGGAGGGAAAACCAGGCAAAAAAGCTAGACAAAAACTCCATGATCTTTCTCAGACAAGAAGAGAAACAAAAAGTTCCTGGCTTTGTTCACGTACAATTAAGTCCAGTGCTGCCTAATGACTAACCTATATAATCTATATAATAAGTGGCTTCAGAAAACCAACAAGGTAAATGAATTTTAAAATTGGTAAATTAAATATGGCATATTCATAATTCTCACATGTATAATAAGACCTGACATAGATTCCAAAAACTTATCAGGCCAATGCAAATGTTACAAAATAGTGTGCGTGTTTCTCAGTTCTCTGGAGCCCTTTGCCTCATTATAGGGAGACAGAAGCAAACCAGACTGCTGCTGGAGCTGTGACTTCTGCATTCAGTCACAGTTTGAGACAGAGTGGGAGGAGGTTGCAGTCCTTAAAATGAAGCCCCAAGAGCAGCTCTGAAGCTTTGTGGTTGCACCCAGTGCTGTCTCTGGGCTTCTCAAACAGAGCTCACTTTTATTTTCTGTACCTGCACTGCACAGTGAACCTGACGGGAAGGGGGGCTTTTAGTAAATGAGCTGCAATGCAAGGTAAACCAAGTGCTTGTGGACTGTTTTCTTCTTTAAAATATGTGCTTGAAGGTGAAAGCTTCAGGAAGAGCAATCCTAGGAGGCCTAAACAGGGTATAGATGACCCTGGGGTTGTTCAGGTTGTCAGCTTTGAAGGTGGAAAATCACTCCAGCCTTGGAATTGGGGATCTTGCCCAAATCCCCTGACCTGCTCTGCTCAATGCTGACATGGAAGGAACTGGTCCAGCTGCTTACCTGAGGTCACAGAGGCAACCTGAGTGGAGACATTAATGGGTGTTCCAGCTGCCTTCCCTCCACCTCAGAAGCACTGCAGTTGTGGAAGCAGGTCATTCAGATCTTCTGCAGAGCTAAAGAGCATCCTCTACCTCTATGCTGTTCTCACTCTGTATCAGATGCCCGTAGTCCTTCAAATCTGGAGGCCCACCAGCATCTTCATAGGATTCCATGCTAAGCAGCTCTCAGAACGAGATCAGAATTGTGCTACATGAGCAATGAAAGAAGAAAAACCTTGGCTTCCCATTGGGGACAGACCTGTGGGAACAATGTAAAATTTGCAGGTAGCACCTTTTATCGGGGCGAATGGAGTCCTCTTTTGAAAGTGGCATGAATTCTCCTTCCTATCTCTCTGGGAGGCTTTTACTTTTAATTACATCATTAAAACCAATGAAGGAAATGGCTCAAACTCCTCAGACTAGTTTGCATTAACTGTAAGTTTAGATTTGTGATTACTTTGCAAATGCACAGTAACTGAGAACTTGTGTTTGAACATTTGTGCAAACTGGGCTCATGACTTGGAGAGTATCAATCCATAGATTTTAGCTTCTTATATTTTGAAATTTGCATTCATTCCTCTCAAACATTAAACAATTTAAAAAACAATTATACATGACAAATCACAATTTTCCCCAAAACATATATTTTTACCTAATATACACATTTTGTAAGCAGATTTAATATATAATAAATATATACTACATAATATAATACATCTAAATGTCATTTCTGCTAATACTTGGAATGCTCTCCCCAGGGAGAGTCACCTGGTGCCTTCCTTACCTTCTTTTTGGTACCAGGTAAGACCTTCCTTTTTAAAAAAAAAAAAAAACCTTTTTAATTACTAATAGCCATAGACCTTTGTTTTGTATGTTTCACTGTATGTGATTGTAGTTTTTAATGTATAATATGTTATGGTTTGTATTATGTTTCCTTGTGTTTTGATCTTATGTTGTGAGCTGCCCAGAGGTGCTGTGGCACCGTTGGGTGGCATACAAATGTTTTGAATGAATGAATGAATGAATGAATGAATGAATGAATGAATGAATGAATGTCTGAGTGCAGAACCCATTGCAAAATATAGAGACTAGTGTTGCGATGAAGCTCCATGGAATCCTTTCCTCAAGTATATGCGGGCTCCTCTCATGCTTGGCCTGGTCTTAGAAAGTGAGCTGGGCTGAGAAGAAGTCCATAAATGCTTGCAGAACAAAGACCGCAGAACCAGAACCCCTGTTCCATGTCACATGCAGCAGCAGGAACCAAGGCTGTTGGGTACGAAGCAATGGGGGATACTGTCTGTGCAGGCTTGTGCGGGGCTTGGTTCCTGGCGAGTGTGAAAAACCACTGAGTATACCACCCCGGAACTTCAGCTCATGCCCATTACCAAGCAGAGCAGAGTCCAAGGAGCTGATCCCAGGGAATCTGATGGATCCCCACCCCAAAGCGGAATCCTGCATATCCCTAACAGAGACGTGTGCATTTCAAAGGTTAACTATGTTTCTGTTGACATGATAGTGTGAAAGGCAAAAGGAGATAATGTGTGCATGGAAATGTGAACTGAACCAGTTTCTCCTTATTCCTGTTGGCAAACAAATTGTGAATTATCAAGGGGTCATCGCTAAACATAAGCCATTGCCTCTCAGGCATAACCTCCCCTCCTCCCATCTGCAATATGGAGGCAATAATAGTGACCTACTTTGCAGAGTTGTGTTTCCAGTGAATGTGAAGCACACTGACTGCTCATAATGTGCTTTAGAAATGGCATGGGTTGTCAGCACAGCAAAATCATAGCAATATCAGATTCTCTGCATGCTTCCTGCAGTCCTCATCTCAAAAGGTGTATTTAGCAGAATGGTGTGAAGGAGAAAAGAGATTTCCAGAAGTTCAGAGCCATCCTTGGCATTTTATCTGTTGAAAGACCATGGAGCCCCTGCAGCAACACATTCGGGAAGGGGTCTGAGAACTAAAGCAAAAACCTGATCACAGCAAAGATACATTAGTAGCTGGAGGAACCGAAGGAAGCAGACGTGCGCTGGCCATTTCAGAAATCCCGTCCCACTGCCTATTTGGTATGGCCAGAGAGGGACCCGCTGCCATTTCACATAATTTCACATTTTCTTTTTCTTTCTTATGCTTTCGAACCTCTGCAGATGGAGAGATGGCAACTAGATGCTTCTGTGCAGAATGCTGTTGTTTTGGTTTTTTTTTTCCCCTCTGTCCCCAAAAGGCAAAGCTAAGGATGAAATCGAATTATTTCATGTAGCTTATCTTCTTTGGCAAATGATAGTATCTCCCCATAACAGCACTGCCCTCCTTGTTCATTGAAGGCTCGGGACATGTCTGTGTTTCTTCGTGTTACCCATATTTGGAGTCTACTTCTAGGAATGAGCAGATTTTCTTATGCACGTGCTGTGACCATTTGCTTCACATTTGTGGGTCGTCGCCTCAGTTTCCCCAACCTGTCCTCCAAGTGTATTGGGCTGCACATCCAGCACATTGCACATGTTGGCTGGGAATTATGGGAGTTGCAGTCCAAAACATCTGGAGGACACCAGCTTCCATAAGTCTGAGTTTCTGATGTGGTCCTGATTGTTGAGCAGCTGTGCTTGATCAGGAAAGGAGCCAACAATTCAGCGCAGGTGTAAGGACAACCCCAGGATGGTCCTTATGGGGAGCCTTGGGCCCCACATCCCTCATGTCCTTGTAGTCCCTTCTTTCTGCACAGAGCGAGGAGATTAGGAGAACTGGATTAATGTTTCTGAGAAAATAATTTTCTCAGATATTCTCTATGAACTTGTTTTTGCACTCCTACCCACCAATACAGAAATTGTTGGCACATTTCAGTTGAGTTAAATCCTCATTCATATATACCATCTTCATGCCCAATAAGATGACATATTGGAGAACAATTGCAGATCCACCCTACTAAGCTGTAATATTGTAGAAGAGAGCTGTGAACCTGGCCCCTACTTCTTTTATCCACTAGTTGTTGTTAGTTGCGAGGTCGTGTCTGACCTATCACGACCTCATGGACAACCTTCCTCCAGACCTTCCTGTCCTCCACCATCTCCCAGAGTCCACTTAGGCTCATGCCAACTGCTTCAGTGACTCCATCCAGCCACCTCATTCTCTGCCGTCCCCTTCTTCTTTTGCCATCTATTGCTCCCAGCATTAGGCTCTTCTCCAGTGAGTTGTTCCTTCTCATTAGGTGGCCAAAGTATTTGAGTTTCATCTTCAGTATTTGGCCTTCTAAAGAGCAGTCAGGGTTGATCTCCTCTAGGACTGACCGGTTTGATCACCCTGCGATCCAAGGGACTCGTAGGAGTCTCCTCCAGCACCACAATTCAAAGGCCTCAGTTCTTCGGTGCTCAGCCTTCCTTATGGTCCAGCTTTCACAGCCATACATTGCAACTGGTTTTCCCAGTTGCAATG
>NW_025335856.1:6062574-6091534 GCF_004798865.1 Varanus komodoensis
AGTGAGTTGTTCCTTCTCATTAGGTGGCCAAAGTATTTGAGTTTCATCTTCAGTATTTGGCCTTCTAAAGAGCAGTCAGGGTTGATCTCCTCTAGGACTGACCGGTTTGATCACCCTGCGATCCAAGGGACTCGTAGGAGTCTCCTCCAGCACCACAATTCAAAGGCCTCAGTTCTTCGGTGCTCAGCCTTCCTTATGGTCCAGCTTTCACAGCCATACATTGCAACTGGGAAAACCATAGCCTTGACTATACGCACTTTTGTTGGCAGGGTGATGCCTCTGCTTTTTAGTATGCTGTCTAGATTTACCTTAGCTTTCCTCCCCAGGAAAAAGCGTCTTTTAATTTCTCGGCTGCAGTCCCTGTCTGCAGTGATCTTGGAGCCCAGAAAAATATAATCTGTCACCACCTCCATTTCTTCAGCAAGGGGTGGCATAGAAATGTTCTAATAAATAAATAAATAAAATTTCTTCCCCATCTATTGCCAGGAAGTGAGCGCAATGTTGCTTCATTCAGTATGAACTGTGTCAACATTTCCCAGAAGAGAATCCTCTGAGAAATGTTCTTTCCTCTTCACACCCCAACTGTAGAAGGTTTCTGTCTCTTGCCTCAAAGTGTGTTCACTGAAATCCCACCCTTAACATACAGCTATCCACAAATAGCAAGGAGAATAGTGCCTTCTGCTAAAAATAATTGTAATGCAAGGTGACTCGCAAGTGTTCGCAATGACAGAACATATGTAGAAGATTCTAGGTTCAATCTCTTGCGCCTCCAATTAATAATGATGATACAAAAAAGGGGGATTCAGCAGCCAGTTCTAACAAGCAACCCTCCCCGGTATCCTGGATAGCTGTTGTTAGTAAGGGTAGACCTCTCTGCGCTATATGGCTGAAATAACCTCAGCCAGCATATGGCAAGATGCTGTGTGAGCTGAAGGACATTGAACTAGAAAAGCCGAAAGATTTCTTTCTTTCACAAAAGCATTAGCTTCCCCACAGATTCTCCATTCTGCTGCTACATACCGCGGGCCAATATCAAAGAACATATCTCGCTGGCCTAACTGCCAAATCCTCTTTCAGAAATGTCATGTACAATCATCTATCAAGCGGGGACATGTTTTCATCCTCAGTCCTTGGTTTGCTCTTTAGTATTTCTTACTGATTATATTATGATGTGCTATTTACCTCGGTCAGAAAAGTGAGACCTTTATGTGGCTTCCCTCATCAGAAATGTATCCAATAAATCAGTGATTTGGAAAGGGGTTCAGTAGAGTTCACTGCCCAGGTAAATGATTTGCTGTAGCTCAGAGTATAATGTAGACAGAGAGGAAGGTTAAATTTCCTGGTGGGGTAGAGGAGGATGGAATTGCTGCAATGAGACCATAGAAGGGGGTGCTAATGGGGTACTAATAAATATAAACAGGAAAGGCATGAAGCATGGATGCTCTCTAAGCAAGCTGAAGGAGAGGGGGACTTTTTCACTGAGGTCTGGAAGATTCCAGTGCACCTCCTGTAGCTTTGAAATGTGCAAATCATAGTGCATAGTCCACACACACAGCAGAATGAAGCAAGGACAGAAGGTCAAGTCTGCATCAGTCTGGACCACAGGTGGGGGACCAAAAACGTGTGAATGCTCCTTTAGGTCAGGGGAAGGCCATGGGGACACTGGGCTATTTGAGGGACAGAATGTTGCAGATGAAAGCATAAGACTTCAACCACTTGTTAACCCTTTCTTTAGAAAGTCCCTAGGTCTAAGTGTGGCCTGGAGGCATTCATGGGGGTGATATATGGGATCTACTGGAAGAATGGCAAGGAGATTATTAAGAATCAACAGATCATGTGGTGAACTTTCAACAGTTCCCTGTTCAACAGTGAACCTCCCAGTGCCCAAAAGCCAGACTAGGTTCCTGAAGGCATGTCAAGTCCATGTGGCCTTCAGCTTGTTAGGAAGAGTACCAGCTTTGAAGCTGATTTCACTAATCATTGTATAGATAAGCCCTGTCTTTGCAGTGAGAACAAAACTGTGTACCTTACTGAAACAGCTTCACTCCCAGCAGCAGTTTGCAATTTCTTTGTTTAGAATGTGACTTTGTCCATCTTGTAATTTTTTATTTAAAACTGGGATTAACATCTGAGACATAATTGGACATAAATTTCATTTCTTTGTCCAAACCTGGGGCAGCAATCACAACTTACACAGTTTTACACTGGATAAATACATATTCCAATACAAACAGTTAAAACATATTGGTAACTTTTGTGTATTTATTTTGTTTATTACATTTCGATTCTTCCCAACAAATGAAGCTCTCTGGGCAGCCCACAATAATTAAAACCATAAAATAAAACATAAAATGCCGTCTGAACATTGAAAAGTTTAAAACTGCAGTAAAAAGGAGAAGAAAAACTTGAAGCAAAGCCTGGAAATAGTACCAAGATTTAAAATACATTTTAAAAAGTTTACATAACTACTTAAACAACAAATAACTGGTTGTGCCTTTTTATTCATATATAACCCACCATCTTATATTCCTAAGGATGAAGAATAGTTTTGGGAATAGTCTTCTAGGGATATCTTTGTCTAAAGGGGAGCAGGTGGAAGCAGTCTTCACCTCCAAGTTCCTCCACACCTGAAAATCAGCTAGAAGGCTGATTTTGACTCTCTAGCTGAGGTGCTTCAGGGAGCATGGGAAAGGAGCTGAGCTGCTGTTGGTGATGCAGTCCATGTGATTCTTGATCTGCTTGCTGCAAAAGAGAAGGGGAAATTCTGAAAGTAGATCCCCAACTCTCTTGCTGACCTCAGGGCTGGAAACCAAAACAATTCTAGGGCCTCCAGAGGTTGTCTGTTAGAAATTTGTCAATAGATGTATAAGAAAGAGATCCAAAACAATTAAAAGTAGCATATTTGAATTGTGAGATTATAACACCCCTTGATTCCCAGTTCAGTTGAGAAGTCTTAATCAAACAGCTCAGAATTTAGCCAGGATGGACCCTCCTGCAGCCTTCTTAAGAGAAACCATATTCAAATGCAGCTTCCTATTTTTCAGGAAGATGCCATTTCACAGCTTCAGGACCAGCCATGTCAAGGTCCTGTTTCAACTTCTGCTTGCCATTACTGATGAGATGTGATGCAGGGTCTGATTTGATGAGCACAGTTGGGACTGATGTAGGGAGAGGCAGGAGAATATTTTTACAACGCCTAAAGTCACTGGTCTCGCTTTGCTCATCCAGCAGCAAATAAGGGAGGCAAAACATGTCCTGATGTAACACTGAGCGGACAGACAGATCCATGAAACTGTGATGGATTCCCGTCAGTCGTAGGCTCTTAATTTGGGCAATGCCTTTTCTAAGCAGGATTCAGCAATATTCACCTTGATCCTGATGTCAAGATTATTTCGACCTTCTTCTCTTGCCAAAAGAGAGAGAGGTGCTGACTTTGAAACAGGAGACAGTGGGGGGAGTGGCATTTGCTGCAAAATGAGCCTCTGTTTTTATTTGCTTTTTTGCCTTCCTTTAATTAATTAAAGGTCGGTGTACAGCAAGGGGGATACAAGCACCTTGGGAGCACTAGGAGGCTGTTGCTTGGCTCACCACCAAGCAGCATTGGCATGGAGGCACCATTCCTGGCAACTGGTGCCTCTGCTGGGGGGATGCAAATGTAACTGCTGCGATTCATGCATATGCATTGAACCCCAAAGTGGACTGTCGTGTTGGTTCAGTTCATAACAGCCACATGTGCAGCATGTAAAAGCATCTGTGCACAAGCTCTCCATGATCCTGAGATGCTTGTTGGGTATTCCTGTTCCATAATGAGCAGAGCAGCCAAGAAAGTCACCAGCAAGGAAGGCCTAATCCAGCTTAAGTGGCCAAGGCACTGAGCATCAGACAGTAGTCCATGAGCCAAATCCTGTAGAAGAAGAAGTTATTTGGTGGTGCCCATCCTCTAGCGAAGGGATGCAGGTGGTGCAGTGGTTTAAACCGCTGTGCTGCTGGGCTGGTTGATCGAAAGGTCGCTGGTTCGAATCTGAACAATGGGGTGAGTTCCCGTTGCTCTGTCCCAGCTCCTGCCAACCTTGCAGTTCGAAAGCATGCAAATGCAAGTAGGTAAAAAGGCAACACTTCGATGGACAGGTAACAGCGTTCCGTGCACTTCGGTGTTTAGTCATGTCGGCCACATGACCACGGAGACTGTCCGCTGACAAATGCTGGCTCCCTCAGCTAGGAAACGGAGATGAGCACCGCCCCCTAGAGTCAGGCATGACTGGACTTAACGTCAAGGGGAAACCTTTACTGTTACCTTTATCCTCTAGTGAAGGCAATATAGTGGGCTGGATCAGGCTGAAAAGTGGCCAAGGAATATGATTTGGGCCAAATGATATTCCCCCCCCCCCCCAGGGCTTTCCATTCTTCGGAAGATAGGCAGACTAGGGTGGAGGGTTCTCTCCAGCCCCAAAAAGATAAAAATCCTCAAAGGAGCTACTTGTCTTCTTGGAGCTGTCCAAGGTCCTGTAGCTCTTTCACCACTCCAGCTAAGTCACCCTTGGGCAGACTTCATGCCATGATCTCAATAGGGACAGGACAAAACATAATCAATAAATTGGCATTGGAGTTACAGAGCATGGTCTCTTTAAGCATTAACCATGCTCCTATCGCCACTGAGGAGCAGAGCTTGGAAGAGTGCAGTGATGGGATATCACACCTTTGTTTTTCTTGTAGCTGATTAAGTTAAGCTGTCTACCACAGGCTCCCGCAAACTAGCTTCACCCAGATGTTTTGGATTACAACTTCCAAATTTCTGGCCATGGCCCATGCTGGCTGGGACTGGTAGGGATTGAAGTCCAAAACATCACAAGGACAAAAGTTTGGGGATGATTGACCTAATATATTCAAGCATGAGAAGGAAAGAACTTAGTCTAGGGGTTCTCAAATTGGCATGAGGACACTTGGTTCTGCCTGCCCAAGGACTCCTGATCAGAGTTCATTTTATTTTATTTTAGTTTCATCTGGTTATGTATTCCCCACATTTACTCATTCTCTTCTTCCTCTGGACTGGGAGATTCTTTTTCTAAAGGTGTCTCACTTGACAGCCATTGGGGTTTGAACTGGGAGCAGTCAACCTTTCTCAGGCACTGGGGCGTCCCATTAAACTTAAAAAAAACACACCATGCAAGCTATTGATCAAAGGTGCAGGAGGTGTTGGAACTATTAAAGGTGGTTAAATGAGTCTTGGCCATTGGGGAACCACTGAACAGTTTTTAATACTGCTTTGCCATTAACCTTTTTGCTCTATTATTACAGGTTAGAAATGCTAATGTGAAGAATGGGCTGAACTAAAGCTACGCAGACACAATGATCTTGGTCTGGCTTTATTGCAGAGAATGTTCCAGGAGTAATCAAAGAGCCTGCTCTGTTCTTTCACCCAGTGGCTTCCAATCTTAATGTTGGAAGCTGCCACACCTCACTGGTACAGCACATGTCTTGCATGCAGAAGCTGCCAGGTTCAACCTCTGACAACTGAGAAGGTCTCTGGTGCAAAGGCCAAGTGATTTATAAAACCCACTGCTAGTCAGAGTAAGCTATATTGGCCCGGGTGGGCTAAGGCTCTGGCCCAGTATAAGGTGTGTGTTTTGTTATGGTGTGTCCTCTTCTGATGCTGTGGGGACACCACTGCCAGAAGACACAGGGAATCCTACTCTATTGATGGAGAAAGCCATTAGTCTGCCCCTGCAAAAGAGGAGAGTTCTTCAGACGGAGGCTGAGTGCCCACACCTTCAAGAAGCTCTCTTTAGACAAAGTACTCAACCCAAGGAAGAGAGTATCTTGTGTGAGCACTGTCATATACAGCAGCTGAGCTGTGGGTGAGGGTCAAGGCCACATTTTGTGTCTGTGCAGAAAGCAATATTTGCTCTTGATGTTAGTTTCTGTAAACAAACTATAGTGCATGTTTGTATCTCTGTATTATTGACTGGATTTCTGAGAGTAAATTTGCCTGCCATTGTGTATGCTCAGCCTTAGCTATATCCCTGGCTTATCTCTGGAACATTCCTCTTTGCTAGTAAAAAGCATTCCTTTACTCTGGGGATGCTTAGTTGACTCCTCCAACATAATTTATGAAAAATTGTACAGTAAGAAGCCGGGCAAGGCACCTGTGGTAGGGATGAGCTATAATCAATGACACAACTGGTGTAAGATTTGGGGGGAAACGTCCAAGGCAATACTCAGCAGATTGAGTGGGATAGCCACACCACCAAGGAAAAACTTAACAATTCCCCCAACTTTACAATCTGGATCAGAACATCTCCAGAGGGAGCTCGGATTAGGGAGAGGTACTGCTGGACAACCAGCAGTAATGAGCTAGATGGACAGATGTTCTGGCTCGATTTAAACCAGCTTTCTATGAAGAACAGAGTTAAAGCTAAGTTTGCACACACCTTTGTGGCTGGAAATCAGCATTCCTGCACAGGACTAGGATTCTCTTGCCCACACTCTTGGCCGCTCATCTCATGGTGAGGTTCTCAGCAGAGAAAGATTCCGAGTGCAAGGCTTCCAAGTGCTGGCAGGGCATGTGTGAGGCCATCTGCCCATGCAGGAATCTTGGAAAGGATACGTGTAGCTAGAGGGAAACTCTCCTTTGCCACCTGCGTGCTACTTAATAATGCATGCCTCTTCCTCTTCTCTCTGGTCTTGATTTCCTAAGGCAGAGAGTACAATTAGGCAAAAGACAGAGTGGTGAGTTGGTGCCTTAAGCATCTCTACCATCAGTGTGTGTGTGTGTGTGTGTGTGTGTGTGTGTGTGTGTGTGAGAGAGAGAGAGAGAGAGAGAGAGAGAGAGAGAGAGAGAGAGAGAGCGCGCGAGAGAGAGAGAGAGAGAGAGAGGGAGGGAGAAAGATTTCATGTATCCAGCATTCAAAAAATGCTCATCCTTTTGATGAGTGAGATATGAATGAGATTTTTAATTTTTTTCTGATTCTTACTGCATTTTTATTGTCTGTTTTTATTAATTGTTGTAAACAGGCCAGAGAGCTTTGCCTGTGTGGTGGTACAGATGTGAAATATGAATGAATTGTTCACTTTGGACAAGCTGCAGGAAAGATGTCGTTGTGTCCTGCTTGAGCTAGATGGGATAGCTGGATCTCTAAGGCCCTTGACAACAGAGGTACCATACCTCTTCCATTCCTGTAGTTGGCGTGGCCAAATACAAAATAGGCAGGGTCCAAATACCAGTATATTCTGGTAGTATATTCTGGTACTCTTTCTGCCAGGAGTAAAGCTTTAGGAAAGGTATTTCAGCCTGTTATTGATGTTCAGAAGAACTGAAAAAGCTGGGGAACCATCAAATCATCAGCAAGTGAGGAAGCGGTGGGGAATGGGTAAGGTCTCTCAAGTCAGGTTTTGCCCATGAGTCTGAGGTTTATCTTCATGACCAAGAGCATGACCCCCAGCCTCCTGTGACCTGCAGAACGTCTTGGCACACAAATCATGGTGGAAAGGGTCCCCTTAAAAAGGAAGCATGAATGTTGGTCTATCATGGGGGAAATACATTTACAATCTGAAGACGTCATGAACGATATAGTGGAAACTTCAGAAAGCTTTAGCCACATTACAATGGGATGCCCCTAGATGGGAGGGCAGCCACATAATCAGAAGGTGGAGGGCTGAAAACAGATTGTTCCCATCTGCTCAAAGGTCAGGAGTGGCAGGAAATATGGCCACTAATTAACTCTGTGACATGTGGCAGCGTTAATATAGGCTGCTGCTGGTTGAATTGGAATTGCTGGCTCGGCCCTTATATGTTAATATTGAGAGAGGGAATTATAAAAATGTAATGAAAGCACTGAAATATGAAAGTCTTGTAATGATGAAATATAACAAGTCATAATGAAGAAAAAGCAGCAGCAAAAAGAAAAAAATCAATTCTTCTGAGGCAGAGAATTGTGGGGAGGATGAAAGCTCTGTCTGAAAATGAGCTTTACTTCCCCTCTTGGAGTTTTCCCCCACCCCACCCCACAAAAGCTATTATTGTTGGGCTGGCATTGCCTTTCTGCACATTAATTCCCCGTTATGAGCAAAATTAATGACTTGTCCTGCATATAGGTTGTGCACTTCATTATTGGACTAATAACCCACCTGAGATTGGAAGCTGGTGCCAAGTATCACCCCGGCCTGGTTTTCTACAAAGTCGTGGCAGCTCTGGAAGATGCTGTGAACTGAGAGGCAGAGCATGAATCCCCAAACCCAGGTTTGTGGACCCCGATTGCAAGCAGTTCTCCAGGAGCTCCAGGCAGGAGCTTTTTCTGCCCTGCCTGGGCAGTCTGGGGATTGCATCTGGGCCTTCAGCATGCAAAGCCAGCCCTGTGCCCGTGATCTATGGCCCCTCCATAGTAAAAGCATAAGACTGAGGGGATATACCTCAGAGAGTTTGAGGTTGTCTGGAATTTTCTCCCTTTGCAGCGTGGTCAAAGAGAAATGCTGCTTTTGTTAATTAAGGCACCAACCTGGCCTGAACCACAGCCTTCCCTGTGATGAAACCATGCTGGCTGGGGTTAACAGCAGTTGAAGTCCCCAGACTCTGGAAGGCATCAGGCTGGGGAAATTTGGTGGGGTGGATCATCTATTGTCTCTCCCGTGCTTCCCCTGCAGCCTTCTCCCAACCCATCAGCTTCCTGTTCCTTAGCTCCGTCTTCACACATGCCGGCCAAGTCTCAGTGGTTGCTCTGTGCCAACCCAGTGCTCTAAAGGACACCAGGTAGATTCAGTTCTCCCAGAGTTGGTTTCTTGCATAATGCTCCAGGCACAGAAAAGTACGATTCTCTCTTCAGAAGGACCACTGCCTAGTACCAAAGGGGCAAAGCAAATAGCCTGCTGATAATTTGTTTCTACTCTTTGTCATGAAAGGTTTGTTTTCTGGCTGTTTTCTCTGACTGAACTCCCTGAGTGAAGTCACATTATCTTCTAAACATCCAAAGAAAGTTTTATGTGTAATTGCCTGCCAGGATCAAACACTCATCCAGACCATCAACAGGCAGCCATTGTGAATCTCTTTTCATTAAGAGCTAGCTGTGTCATAGCCACCAGCCGTTCTGGTCTAAAGAAGGCACTTGTCTTTGCAAATAGGGGCTGCAAGTAGCCACTCTGGGGATGCACACGAAGGGAAAAGCAAGCCCTGATCATGCAGAAACTCAGACTGGGACTTGGGGGACTGAGTCCCTGCTTGGCCATGAAACTCATGCAATGGCTCTGGACCGGCCATTGACTCTCAGCCCCACCTTCCTCACAGGGTTGTCATGAGAATAAAAGGACTCTTACCTTTGTCATCAGTTGCTAGTCCACCCCATCCTCTTTTGCATCAGTACCACCTTGCTGATAAGCAGAGAAAATAGGCAGCAGCACCTGCTCTTTCTCTCCCCCACCGTTGCCTGGACCAGAGCAGGGATTGGCAGGTTGCAATGATGCGGTGGAGGAGCAACTCCAGGGGTGTGGGGCTGCTGTGGGCCTGGAGCAGGTGACCGACCATGCAACTGGCCCTGGTTCAGTTGCCCACTCTATCTCTGGCATCTTTGCCTCCTTGAACATCCGTCAGTTCTTCCATTGTTCAGGTGCTCCTCCAACCGCTTCCCCTCGAAATGATCCTGGGTCAACAGCAAGCTGGAGAGAGAAGAGAGAAGCAGCCGCGAGGTGACAAGTACTGAAAATCTTAGCAAGGACCAGCTTTTTCCATCAGCAAGCATGTTTGCAAAAATGAAGATCGTTCGGATTAGGCTATTCTGTGTGTCCCAGCCAGTTTGCTTACTCACAAGCATCTGGAGCGAGATTGCAAAATGAAACCATCAACAGAAGGAGGGTGAAAGCCAAACCTTTGTCAGAGACAAATTGGTTCTTCAGGTTTATGTAGGTGTGAAGTGACAAGGGTCGTGGGGGCGGTTTGAATTCAAGGTGCTTAAAGTGCAACTCTGCTTTGGGCGAGTGGAAGAGCTCTCCTTTTTTCAGCATGGACTGGAACAAGTGGACTTGGGCCCAGGTGGGGTGCCAGTTCCCTGGGAAAGGCCCATGCAGTTGGTCTCTAAGCAACTGCCATACATCTTGGGCAGAGGTAGGTGACCTTTTCATGGGCAGACTGACAGTCTGAAAACTGTCCCGGCTGCCACGGGAGGTGCAGTTTCAGCCATGTAACCCGTGCAAAAGACTGAGGAATCAGCAGAGTCCCAAGTGCAGTCTGAGCCCCGAGAGGCTGAGCAGTTCCTTTGAGTCCACAGTTTCTGCACCGATAGCCATCGCAGCACTACCAGCAGCCAGAAAGGAAAAGGAAGCATGCTCATTAAAAGAGAAAAGACAGGGTGAATCGGTGCTCACGGGAACCCCGTTATCCATCCCTGATCCAGTGCATCACGCCAAACAGAGGTGGGCAACTTCCATGGGTCCAAGGACCATACGCCTGCCATGGAAGTTGCCGCTGCTGCTAAAATTGGACAGGGTGCCAGCAACATTTTGAAAAATGAGCTTCCCCTTTCAAAGAAACATGCATGGGCAAGTGCCCCCTGTGTAAAAACATGATATTGGGAATATTGGGAAATTTCTGGAAGTGTGGCCTTGTTTTAGAACAAGCCATGCACTCCCTCTGTGCCTTGTTTGAAAGATAAATTGCCACATTTTTGCTGCCATTTCACCCCATTTTGATGGCAAAATTGGATGATACAGCTGGAGTGATGGCAGGGCCCTCTTTGTCTTGTGCCATTGTTAGGTATGAAGTGCTCCTTACTGAAGCTATGGGGTTGCAATGACGTTACCTTGCAAGCTTGTCGAGAAGGAAACTGCATTTAGGACATTGCTAATTGTAGCCAGTTGCTAAGTCAGGTGGCTTTGTAAACTAGTTGGAAATGCACTCCTGTGTAGCAAGCTTCACATGGTACCAGCATGCACATGGGGAAAAAGGAATGAGTTTTATTAATGTCTTCAATTGGATAATCCATCATCCCCTCAACAATGCATTTCTGACAGTTAATTAGACACCACACAGTGGAATAACTAACATCGTGTTTGGAATTGTAATGTTTTGCTGAATGGTGACAGACCCCATCACAAGCCATCTTGCCGGCATGAGACCTTGGACATTTAAGTGCTTTTAATCCCAGAAGTCTGTTTAACTGTGTTTGGTAAATATTCCTGCTGCATTTTTGCAAATGGCTTCATTAGCACGGAGGGGACAGGATGTGGTTCCCTGGAACACATCCAAGAGTCATTACCTTCTGAAATTCACTACCAAAAGATATAGCAACTGAGGTGGCTTTTTATAGAGACTGGACAAATTCATGGCAGATCACTCTGCTGATAGCTGTTCGCCAGGATATCACAGTAGTATCTATTCCATTCATTTCTGTACTGCCCAATAGAAGCAGTTCTCTGAGCAATTGACAACCATTCGTAAAACACAACACAATAACAATAGCATGGAAACCAGGAATTTATTACAGCAGGACCTGTTAGAAGCAGCCAGCATGAGTGCCTATCATCCTTTTAAACACCCTTAAATGCCATGAATTGCTTGGGAGGAGAGGGCAGACTTAGCCTGGCAGCAAAGAGATGACAGATGGGACCAGACGGGCTTCAATACATTTGAAACAATTGGGGGTGCACCACTGGGAGGGTCCTTCCCCTGCTGGCCACGCTCCGTGCTTCCCTTGAACGATAAAGCATCAATGCGCTTCGGTTATTTCGGTTGAACAATTTTATTTATTTATATATTTATTTATATTGCGATTTATATCCTGCCTTTTTCCTACAAAGGGCTCAAGGCAGCTTACATCACCTCTCCTCCTCCATCTTATCCCCACAACAACAACCCTGCGAGGTCGGTTGGGCTGAGAGTCTGTGACTGGCCCAGAGTCACCCAGTGGGCTCCATGGCCGAGCAGGGACTAGTACCCAGATCGCCTGAGTCCCAGCCCCATGCGCTTAACCACAACACCACACTGGCTCTATAGTTAACATCTCACATCCTCGTTGAAAGCATTGGTTAGAAACAAAATGTTACTTTATCAAGAGGTAATAAATCTGGATGGCAACTTCATCTGGACAATTAAGTATCACTGACTGTGGCTTAGAGAGAGGTTGGTCATCTATCTGTTAGGGGTGCTTTAGCTCTAAATTTCCTGCAGTGAGCAGGGAGTTGAACCTCCAGGTCTCCCCAGAGCCAAAATTCTGTGAACCACTCATAAAGTGCATTCTCAACAGACAATTTCTACTTTTTTGGCAGCATGTTTAAGAGACAGGGGAATGCTTGCAGGTGATGCCCATGTGCACTTGCCTTGAAAGGCAATATAAAGCTGCCCACGAACACAGATGTTTGTTCTGGTTGCTCTCCTGCCAGAACTGGGAAGCTGTTTGTGGACTTCAGGGCTATATGTCTGGTACTATCAACAGCTTCTGCATCTCGGCCAGTGAAAGACAACCCCCCCCCACCCACATTGATAAAATGATGAGAACGGAGGCTGAGGACGTAAGCTTTACGCCCTCCCATTTATTGCCTGCTGTGGTTTCAGTCAGTGAGAAAGGGGCAGCCCCCTCCTGACATCAGAGAAACGGCAACAGTCGATTCTGCAGTACACAGTCTAGTGGTAATGGATTGCCGCCTGAGCTTGATGCAGGGGGAAAACAGGAGCATCCTGTAGGATGTGACATGCATTCACCTGAACAGATGGCACTGAGAAGCTACGTACAGGACCTATTAAAAAAACACTTTTGAAAACATGGGAGAGCATGATCCCAGAAGTCTCCTCTATCTTCTCTTCTGGAGGGTCCTCTGAGCCATCCTATGGTTCAAGGAGCACCTTTCCAAGAAGTTTAGCCTTGATTGCTAAAGCGCTTCTTCCAAACCGGTTGCTCTCCACCTTTGTATAACAGTATCAAGCCTTTCACTTTGTTCTTGTTTATTGGTTTTTTGACTGTTGTGAAAAAAAAATCCTAACCGAACCCAAATCTAAACTGGCTGCGGTTCATGGTGGCCTCTTTAAAAAGATCCAGGCACCTTCCCCTCACACACCACTGAGTTCATTGTTTAATGGCAGTTTCTTAATAACAGGTTAAAATAGCTGGCAAAAGCAGACTTTCCACCGCATTTCCCTCTCCCCCAAGAAATGTTGTGGCTTGCATCAATGGGAGGGCTTTAAAGTGAGATGTGAAATGTTTATTCACAGACAGATAGCCAGGGAAAAATGCAAAGAAACCCAGCAATTGCTTGTTTGCTGCTTTTCTGTTAACGCCTCTAGAGATGCTTTTCCTATCACAGCCCTTTATTAGATTAGCTGCCGAGTAATCTCCACAAGAATGTGTCCGTCTGATTGGGAGGGAAAGTGAAAGGGAGGTTGTTAGCTTCAGGAGATAATATTTCCCCATTAAGGAAATGAAGCAAATTAATTAATTTGTATTCAGGCTGAGCATTTCAATGTTATTATGAAGACTTTGGATTTAGTAGAGTCCTTTCAAGTACAAGATTGGAAAGCCTTTTTAAACCAATGAATAGCTCTGTGAAGCCATGCTTTCTTTTGCTTACTATTAGGATGTTTGAAAATACACTGATGTTATTATTAGGCAGTGCTGAACACAAATAACTCTCTGTTTCCATGATCATTTTTGGCAGTGACAAAAAAATGTTTCGACTTCTCAGCCTTGGGAAAGGGACATCCCTTGCCAGAATGTTTGCTTGAACTGCTCAAATTGCCTTCAGTGACATCATGACACGGCTAAATCTGATTGGTTAGCTTTGTGACATTATTCATGCATGCTCTGATCCTTGATTGGATCATTCTCAAATTTTTTACAGGGCCTTGAGGACTAGAAACTTTGATATGCAGCATTTAAATGAGAGAAGATATCCCAGGGTGCCATAGTCCATGCCATGCTTCCTATACTACAGACCATGTGTTTGTTCCAAATGACAAATCCATCCTTCCTTTGGTGGACAGGCTTTCACATTGGATCCCCAAGCCTAATATTGTAAGGATGTGGCATCCCCAAATTATGCACATAATGGCAGCTAAGTCAGTTGTAAAACAGAGCATCTTCCAAAGAACAGCTGCTAGTAAAAATAGCTGTCTTCTGAGCTGTTGCATCTGCACTGCGGATCCAAGAGAGAAGTTTAGCTCTTTTCCCCTCTTTGTGGGGGTGGAGGGGGGCATGTGAAAACCAGATGCCATCAAAAAGAATCCAAGCAAAACTTGGCAGAGGAGTTGGGGATTGTTCCAAAGAGATATTTCATACTTCACAGCACAAAAGCTAAATGTATTTAGCAATTGACAGTGAAGCTGTTTTAAGGAAATAGACAATGTCGTTCGCTTAGTGCATTGATTGCTTGCTTTTCTCTACCATTAGCAAGACCCCTTTGTTGTTTCTATCACTCTTACTGCTACTCATTAGTTGTGAAGTAAGTGGGACAGCCAGGAACATCCTGCACTGTGGAATACTCATGTTCACTGTTCCAGTGTGCTAGCCATGGTCTCCTCCACTCCCAGCTCTTGCTACCATGGAGCTAGTGCAGCACACCCCCCCCCCCCGGGACTTGTTTATTTGCTGTGCTTCTGTAAGCCCCACTGCCCCTGTCATGAGGGACGGACCTTCTCCCAAATAAACAGGCTGCTTCAGAGTTCCTTTCCACAATGCTTCATTGCTACATGTCCTTACTGTCAAACATCTCCGAGTGCACCCAGAATAAACTGTTGCACCCTCTCTGAGCCCTCCCCGCATTCTCCATCCCTTTCAAGAGTCTTTCTCCATCATCTTTACTCATACTGAGATTCCTCACCTGCCTCTACCTCTCCAGTAGATCTGACACCTGAATCTCCCACCTAGGCTGCCTTCTAGCAACTGGCGGCACCTCCTCAGGGGAGAGGCCTCTACATCTGATGGACCATTCAGCTGTTGGTGCACACCCTGGGCAGCCCTGAACCTGCCTCCCATTCTCCATTGGCAGATCGGAGGGTTCGTCATCTCCCAGCCCCAGCTCCGGCCTTACCAGGCTATCTCCCCATTCCCATGGGACAGTTGGCTGCCACCCCCATCCAGCTGGGGCATGGCGTGTGATCTGCACACATTCCCTGCCCTTGATCTGGTTCTGGCATCCCAAAGCTGCCTCATCTTCTCTGTCTGAATTCCCATTCCCATCATAGCTATCAACAGACTGCAGCCCTTCTGGCCGCTTTTCCCTGTGTGTGTGCGCAACCCTCCCAGGCCTGATGATAACTCCAGCTGACCATGGATGGTGCCATTTTGGTAACAGCAGCATACTAGCCCTGCTGTCTCTCGCACAGGATGGTCAGCCGTGCCATCCGAACCCTGCTATGGAATTTCAGCACGGTCCATTTGGCTCCTAGAGACCATGATACAAAACAAGAGCGTGTTTTGTGGTTTTCATGCTTTGCCGTGGTTTCCCTGCTCACCCAAACCCAACATCATGGGTTCCACCATCCTGGTACCACAGAATGCCCTGGAAGGAGCAGTGGCTGCAAGAGCTGCTCCACCCACCCAGTGGGGCCTTAATTTCAGGCATGGTGGCTGCTGGGATACATGCCAGCCATGGGAGGACTGAGCAAGGAAGGTGGAAACTGTGTTGGTGTGGAAACCAGCTGATCATCGGTCAGTTACTTCCAGGCAAAAAAGTGGTTTGTAGAGAGCACACAGGGCTGCTTGTGGGGATGTGCAAACCCAGGCACTGCCTTTCAGGGCAGCTATTGCCAATCTCTTCACTGAGATGCCTCCAGAGTGTTTCCAAGGAGTCCAAGGTCTCCTCAGATCTCAACTTGATAAACCACCAGTATGAAAGAGGCATCATATTCCAGTATTCTCCAACTCTACAAGGTTGATGCTTTTTCCTATTAATGATACATTTCAACCACACACTCTCCTAAACAAAGTTTCTCAAGTAAAGATTCAATTTAGATTCTGTCAGATTGCTCTCAAACATTAATTAAAGGGCAGAAGATTATGCAGGGAAAGCCCCTTGTATTTATAAAGGTCCTAAAGCTTCTTACATATCTTCATTAAAGATCCTGCTAATACATTATTTCTGCCCCATATATTCTTTTTCTTAGCCTTTTAAAGTATATCATTTGTTATCTTTTATGGTGGAGCATATGATTTTCTTTCCTTTGTTTGCTCATAATAGATTCCTAATCATAAATGTAAAAGTGGGGAGGTGACAGAAATGGGAGGAATATTCATCCATGTATTGTAATGTATTAAACAGTTTTCTGGAATTAGGGATGTGAAGGAATCCTTCTTAGACCTGGGAATCTGATGGATTCCCTGGACTTAACTCCACAGACTCCTTTGTTGCAACCTTGGGTCCAAGTTCCTGGCAAGCACACCCGGCGTTCATGGGACGTCCACCAAGAATCTAGTTCCACACACTGGTCAAGCAGTGTCCCTCCTTCATACCACACGCAGAGCAGTCTGTGCTGCTGCACCTGACATGGAAGAGGGATGCTACTTGGGCAGCAGTCACGTGGGGCTCCATTCCTGCTGAGCCCCAAGCTCCATTCCTGCTGAGCCCCAAGCTCCATTCCTGTTGAGTCCCAAGCTCCATTCCTGGTGAGTGCCCAAGCAGTGGCCCTCTTCTGTCCTGAGCTCCAGAAGAAGTGCAGACATGCTAAAGACATGGACTCCAGTGAGTTTTCTCCCAACTCTTGTGGACACTAGGCTGTCCTGCTGGCTGAGCTTCTTACATTCCAGAGGACACTGAGGCAGGCAGAAAGGTATAGGGAAGACAGGAGTTGGTAGAGGTTTGTACAATTATGAGTCACGTGGAGAAAGTCAATCTGAAGACATTGTTCTCCATTCCAAGAACTTGGTGCCATGCAGTAAAATTGCTCAGCAGTAAGACTGACAACAGGAAGGACTTCTTCATGAGCAAATGGTGAACTCTGTCAGCTTCACTGGCTCCCCATTGAAGTCCAGGCCCAATTCAAGGTGTTGGTTATCACCTATAAAGCCCTTAATGGCTTGGGACCTGGTTATCTAAAGGAACGCTTGCGTCCATATATGCCCTCCTGCCCCTTGAGATCGGCAGCAGATGCCCTTCTCCGGGAACCCTCCGTGAAAGATATTAGGGGGGTGAGTACCCAGAGGAAAACCTTCTCTGCAGTGGCGCCCCACCTATGGAATGTGCTCCCCAGAGAGGTCCGCCTGGCGCTGTCGTTATTTGTTTTTTGGCACCAGGCCAAGACCTTTTTATTTCAAAGTTATTTTAATTGTTAACTTATGAATTGTATTTATGGGATTTTTAGGTATATGCTGAGATGCTTCTGGTTTTTTAACTCTAATTGTATAAATTCCTTATTTATGTTTATTTATTATTTTTGTAAGCCGCCCCGAGGCTTTTTGCGAATGGGGCAGCATAAAAATGGTTTAAATAAAATAAATAAATAAAAATGTTTTTGGAGACCATTGATGACTCTTCAGGAATGGTGATTCCTCGGCCATGCCAGACCTATGTAGTTGGGCAGAGGTCAGTGAGTGGTTGAATTTAATTCTTTCCTTATTTGCACTGCAGTCTCCTTAATTGCTGAGTTTCCACATTATTCACCAGCTCTTACTTCCTGCTGAATAGTTTTGCTAATAGCCACACTATTGACGGGACCATCTTCCACAGCGGAGAAAAGACTCAAAGTGGCTTAGATTAAAAATGGATGGAGTGTTTACCTGTACATCATTTTAATGGATGGTGAAATCCATTCTCATGATAGACCCATAAATGTCACTTTCTGTCTGCCACAGCAAAATACGTGCGTAATGGATGACATGCTGTGTTAATACTCAACAAGGAGTCTTTCATTGAAGCCCGACTTGCATCCTTCATGCTAATAACCTCAGAGCAGAAGCTGTATCAACTGATGCAAGGAGAGAGGGGGATGCACCCATATTCAAGTATATAGATGATGGAGCAGATATGGAATGTGCAGGTGGAAAGATGGAGGCCATTAGGCCAGGTAAGCAGTCAACAACTGTTCCAGCTGCAAGACCAAATGCATAGGCAAAGGCTGTTCTAGCTGCAACTGTCAGGCTTGCCTGTACTCCATAAGCTCTCATGAACACACTGGCCAAAATTAAGACCCCTTAAGCCAAAGTAGCTTTGAGAGGGTAAAGTGGCATCCAACAAGTTTACCAACAAGGCTGGCAGAACCAAAGGCAAGATCCAGAAGGTCAGGTGGCACCAATGCAGGGCAGGGTGAGGAGCAAGGCAAGGTTAGGAAGGACAAGAGGGCAGACCAAAGGCAAGGAGTCAAGGCACAGTCAAAGCAAGGCAAGGCTAGAAAGAGGATCAGGAAAATAACGCGCTCGTCACAAAGACCTCTAGCACAGTGACCAAGCTTCCAGGGCTTCAATCGGCACTGCGTGATTGCACAGGAGCTGCTGCAAGTAGCTACAGGTGTGTTCCTGGTCCTCTGGGCACGTGCAGAGTGAAGTGTGTTTCATGTCCCAGGGGTGGGGGGCCTGTGCCGTGGCTTCGGATCCCAACACTCTCTCTGTGGATGAGAGCTGCCTGTCCTTCATGACACAATTTATCACTCTATTAGGAGAAAGGGCTTGCAAAAATGTATATTAGGAGAAATGCGCAGACTTTCCTAAAAGAGCAAGCTGATGCAGAAATGGGATGAAACAAAATTATGTTCTGAGAATGTTAGGGACTCCAAACCTGACACAGTCATCCATTTGCACTGAACAAGAGAGAGCTGACTGGTGTAAATAGGTTTCATATGATCCTATATAATACAAACAGCTTGCATGGCAGCCTGCAGAAAAAGTATGTTCAAGCATTTCAAAAATAATCATAAAATAAATAAACATACTGCAGCATAGTTTAAACAATGGGGCAACACTGAGATGTGGAGGAAAGGCACCATTTGATTCTTAGCACTACCTCCTCAAATTTCATTGCTTAGTTGCCTTTGTTGTCATGTCAAACACCCTTGAAGTTTGTTACAAGTGTGGTTTTTCCTGCTTTGTGAAGAACAGGCATTCACTCGAAGACTTTCAATAAATCATAGCATATTGTTTGTTTGTTTGCTTGACTTACATCCTGCACTATCCCCAGGGCTCTGACTATTTTATACTCAAAGAAAGGGAGAAATCAGAGGGTGGAGGGAGGGTGGAGAGAGCAGACCAAGAAACTGAGCTTTCCAGTAAGCATCGCCAGTGGCCACCACCATCTGACGGTGTCCTAAAGAAGGGATTGGCCCAAGGAGAGTTTTTGCTTGGAGAATACGTGAGTAGCATCTCAGCAGAGATCTGTCCAGCCTGTGGACGCTGGAGTCATGCTGATCTTGCCCTGTAGAATAGAAGGGGGTCAGGTGTGCTGCTGTACAGAGGACAATTTGAATGCTTCTCATAACATGGGCATCAGCTGGAAGGCATCCTTCACTCTAAGGAGGGCAACCACCTCAGGGACAAGGTCCAGGCCCAGCCCTCCTAGGCCTCCGATCCAGCTCCTTGGCGTTCCACCAATGGCTAGGCCCTGTTCCTTCACCCACACCTTTGCTCAGGCACACATAGGGTAGCTTCCCAGCTTCAGGCTGGCTTGAAAGATTGAAATGCCACTCATGGAGCTTACTTATGGGAAGGAACAGCTTTGAGCTACAGCCTACAATGGTTCAGATGTTGTCTTGCACCACACCCTTCACTGGAATGTGGCATCAGGTTGAGAGGTGATCAACACCCTGCTGAACAGAATCATGCCTCTCTTTTAGCAAGGTCAATTTGATTCTGGCCCTAGTGTGGGGGTGGGGGAGATTCCAGGAAAGCAACACAGGCAGTCCTGGACCTTGTGTCCATTTGGAAGTTGGGAAAGGAGAACTTGACAGAATCCTTGAAAGTGGATGTGGCAAACATGATGCTTATGGACGCCCCCTCCAGGGGCTGGTCTTTGCACAGAGCAGCACAGAACTTTCAGTCTAGATGGCAAATTGCAGAGGAGGAACAAAGTCAGTCATGTGAATCCAGATTGGTCTCTGTGCATATGCAGAAGTCTCTGCTGCCTCGGTGCAATTCACTTTTCTAGGATATAAATCTGAGCTGGATTAAGAAAAATATCTGAATTAAAGCTGCACAAACTAATTGTGCGAGGGGAGACTCATTAGTCACTCAATAAATAGTATCAGATCCCCTGGAGGAGTTTTACAAGGCTGCAGTTATTAACCTCCTTCATCTGACTAATTGCTTTTTATATCATCCCAATCAGTGGGCACCTTTCGAACCTGGTTGCTCCATCCCAATGTCCCCATTTCAACTGCACCTCAGGGGTAGCACAAAGCAGAAAGCTTCAAGTCGACATCGGAGCTGATTTCAGGAGCCGCTCAAGATTGCCAAAAGCTGCTGTTGCCAAGCAAGATGCCAAAGATGCCACTGCTTTAGCAGGCGTAGAGGCATGTTAAATCTCTTTGAGAATCAGGTATACAAAGGCGATCATGCACAGAGGGAAAAACCCACCTAAGCATGCAGTCTACATAGAAACCTACTTAAAGCAGCCAGAGTAATTCTCCATCTATTTATTTATTTTATATTTTTGTGTACCTTCACAGTAGCCACATGGTTTCCTGGATGGTTTACACAATCAATTTCAGCTCCATACTGTCCTCTGACCACCAGTTGTAATCCCAAAGTCTTCATGTTGAGAAAAGCTCAACCATCACCTGCTACCCGGTCCTTTTTCAAGGAAGATGCCAGGGACTGCATGCCAAAGCAAAGCTAAAGTATATATCCTGCTGTCGCATTGTGCTCCTCCTCTCTTGTTACTCTAATTCCAACAGTTCTTGATTCCAAAGAGGCAGCACATGGAAGAGGAGCAGTAAGTGAGGATCTGCTGAAGAGGCTGAACAAATACAAAAGGAAAGGTGGAAAGGGACAGAGTATGAGACCCTTTTTCAGTGTGGTTTTCATCACAGCGCTTCCTGTCCACAGCTTGCAGATCAAACATGGACTTCACCAGTCTCTGTATTCAAACTTGGTACATTCCCAAGCTGGCAATCTAATTCACAGATCCCATGACATGTATACATGAACAGAATGTACACATTTGAAAAATGCACACCAATGCATTTTGGTTAATCAGAGAAGAATGTGTACATTCCAAAGATATGTATCTTTTGAAGCGTATGCATGAAAATACACGCATGAATGGAAAAACCGAAGCTCATACTATGACACAGTTGGCCTGGAATGAGCTTCAAGACAGAATGGAGAACTTCACAGTGGTGAAAAACCAAGGTTGCTTGTCATTACCCATGAACCCAGTCACTGCGTGGCTTTTTCTGACTAATGCTCCCATTTAATGGGCAGTATGGGAACTTTGCACAGCGAAAGAGAAAAAATTGCTATGCTGCCTCATACAAGACTTGTTCTCAGCACTTAAAAAGCATGAGCCTTGGGGAGAAAGAGCACACATAGAGACATGCGCACAAGAATAATTTTCCTACTTTTTTCATTTCAGGCATAAGGTAACCCCAACAAAGAAAGGAGCCCAATTTGCTAGTCAATGGGAGGATGGGAAAATTGCCCTTTATATAAATACATATCTAATAAGCGGTTTCTCTCTTGCACTTTTCTTACTTATCTGGATCTGACAAATACTGTGCCTGGAAACCACAGCATCCGTGTCTGCGACACTCCACGTCATCACCTCCTCTTCTATGCCTTCACAAGGTGCAGAATATATAAGAGGACCTAATAGCAAAAGGTAACTGCAGGAACTGCAGGTGGCGCAGTGGTTTAAACCACTGTGCTGCTGGGCTGGTTGATCAAAAGGTCACCAGTTCGAATCTGCACAACAGAGTTCCCATTGCTCCGTCCCAGGTCCTGCCAACCTTGCAGTTCGAAAGCATGCAAATGCAAGTAGTTAAAATGTACCTCTTCGGTGGGCAGGTAACAGCGTTCTGTGCACTTCGGTGTTCAGTCATGCTGGCCACATGACCACAGAGACTGTCTGCAGACAAACGCTGGCTACCTCGGCTAGGAAATGGAGATGAGCACCGCCCCCTAGAATCAGGCATGACTGGACGTAATGTCAAGGGGAAACCTTTACCTTTACCTTTAATAGCAAAGGATAGATGATCAGCAGCATTGTACATCACACTGGGATTTAGGAAAGAGAAAGAAACACAACCATTCTGATCCATTCTGGTCATTCTTGATGCCAATCATGCTAAAAGTTTGATTTGTAGCCCAGGCATTTCAAGCGTCCAGAGAGTGTCTTATGACTCACAATACAGCCAGCCATTTTTCTGCAGTTGGGTCTACTTTATTTATTTAATGAGGCACTCCCAACCTGCTTTGTAACAATAGATCTCAGAGCAGGATATAATCCATCAATAAAAGAATTTTCAAAATGATTGAGCAGTGCAGGAACTTTGGAAGCTGCCTTAGACTGCGTTGGACCACCGGTCCATCTAGCCCAGGATTGTTACGGCCTAGCAACTGCCCTTTGGGCGTTCAAGCTGGATTCTTTCCTCTTCCTAACTGGGAGTTGAATGGGGGCCTGCTCTGTTCAAAATGCTTGTTTCATTTATCACACTTCTGTACTGCCCAATGGCCAAAACTGTCAGGCAGAGATGCAGTTCAGGGTTGGCCCATTTGTCCACCATTCACCCTTCATGACCAGCTTGTGAGCGTAGAGTGGAGATGGGCAGACCCATCTTTATTTGGTCTGTGTCGGTTGCACACATGCTGAATCCCCTTTTGTCCCTTGCAATGCATAAAAATCCCTTGAAGAATCCATAAAATGTGTGTTTCTGTGTGCCTTTTCCCCTACAATGTGTATTTCCAGACTTTTTAGGCCAAGCACTCTTGTGTGGAAACCAAAGGATAACTGTTTTGCTCTGAGACATGTGGGCTTCATCATTTGATGTGCTTAATCAAAAGTCTGGAGAGAGTAAAATCCTCCAGCACACCCAGCTCAGAAGCACCTGGCTGCCCCTCACAAACAGGATGCTCCTCCAGGTGGACGGGAGCGGGGGTGATCTTTCAGGGCAGGCTTAGAACGAAGGGAGCAGGGCTGCTCGAAGCGGACCTTCCCTTCAGTGCTTTGCTCCTGCGGTGCCGAGAGCAGAACTTCCCCGATCGGAGATGCGAACACTCGACTCCCTGTCGCAACAGCCAAGCCACAGCTGCAGAAAAACTGCATCTCTCCTGGCCTCATTCAGAGCTCCTGAGTGCCCTGGAAAGATAAATACAATGTAATTCAGTTAAATGGGAAGGGAAGGCAGACTCATCATCGCACGGTGGGTTCTTTTTATTTATTTGTGGACGGCTTTTTCTTTCAGAAATGAAAACACCTAATAACAGCTGCTTGTGCAGGAGCTGCAATGGCCAATTTTGATTCCTCGTAAGAGGGAGCAATGATGTGTGTCTCCAGGAGAGCGGAGCGCAGCTGCAGCTGCCTCCGAGTGCTGCTTTAACCAAGTTCCTGGAACAGCGTGATAGATTGGGTCTGCATAATCCAAGGAACGCAAAATCATTGCTGAGCAGAACTCCTAATGGGCAATAAAGCTAAGGCGCTAACATACACACCACCAACCAGCTAATCAATTACACATATATTTATGCAGAGGGGGGAGGATTCCCCCATGGGGGTACCTGAACCTGTGTAGAGGATTCTTCCGTCCTAGCAAGAAGGGGTGGGTGCTGCAATCGGATAAATTTCTGTAAACTGCGGCTTGCCACAACACTGGTGTTCGCTGCATCAGCAGAGTTGCTTGCAAAAGCTGGCAAACTGAGTGGTAAAGAGCCATTTGCCCAGTCACCTGTGCTGGCTACAATGGACTCCAAATGGCCTGAGAGAGACTCCCCCTCCCTCCGCACCTGCTTTTTGCCATCACACAGGGATGCCAACTGCTACCACCTGCACACACACCCAATAACAGCAGCAGCAGCAGCAGCAGCAGCAACTGGTCTGCTGCATTCCCTTTAATCGTGGTTTGATTATCTGTAGAAATCAGCGAGTGAATCATTTCACAGCCTGGAGCTAAACACGATCACCTCTACAGCTCATTGCTCCTGTTCAAACAGCTGTTTAAAAGATCACTACAGGGACCAGTTCAAAAGTTGTCAGCCCCACTATGAATGATGAACAGGTAACTGTGCAGACAGGTATTCCGGGCTTTGTTTCTGTTTGTTTGCCTGAGCTTTTAAAGAAATGTTCCAGCAAGTAGGTCTTCCGGGTGTGCTTTATTTTCATATGCCCTTCTCCACAAGTGTACCTACAGACATGCTGGCTGGGAAAAGACAGACAAGCAGCCAGATATTAAAGTAATGGAGAAAAATTTAAAAAGGGTCTTAAGAAAAGATGCAGCAAAATCAGAAAGGGTCCAGAGGAGGGCAAGAAAAATGATCCAGGGGTTGGAGACACTGCCCTGTGAGGAGAGACTGAGAAAATGGGGTATGTTTGGCCTTAAGAAGAGAAGACTGAGGGGGGACATGATATCCCTCTGTAAGTACCTCAAAGGCTGTCACAGAGAGGAAGGTCAAGATCTCTTCTTGCTGATACCAGAGTGTAGCACCCTGAATAATCAGTTCAAATTGTGACAAACCAGATTCAGGCTACATATCAGGAAAAGCTTCCTCGCTTTCAGAGCAATGCGACAATGGAACCAGCTGCCTGGAGAGGTGCTGGGCTCTCCCACACTGGAGGCATTCAAAAAGAAACTGGACAGCCATCGGAGGGGAGTGCTGTAAAGTGGTGTCCTCAACAGCAGGGGGTTGGACCTGATGGCCTTCGTGGCCCTTCCAACCCTACTGTTCTATGATTCTGTGGAAGCCTGTGGGACCTGCTTCATGCTGATCATGTGCTCTAAGATAGAAATATGGCTTCTTCCCTCTTGCATGTTCATTTGGTCTTTACCTTGGACATGCCATGACTGTAGGGTAGACATCAGAGGACTGGTTCTTCATGCACTCAGGTGAATAAGATCAGGTTGGCAGAAGGGATGCCACTGCCACTGCAAGCCTGTTTGGAGCTTCTCTCCCTTCTCCTACCCATTTGCTGATTCTGGTCATCGACTACTGCTAGACCACGTGGGTTTCAAACACTGTCCTTGGAGTTTTCTCAAAGAGAAGATCCTGAATCGAGGACACCTCCAGACAAAAAGATCAAGTGGTGGGTGACATGAAAGGCATTTTCTAACACCCGTTCAGGCTGCCGAGTTCTGCGAGGCTCTGTTTGCGTGGAAGGCACAAGCGCTTCACAGAATAGGAAAGTGCCAAATATTTCTACAGGAATATGTGGAACACAAATTTACTCCAGGAAATGATTTGACCCCATCTTTCTGGGGTTCCCTTGAACATGCTTGGGGCTATGCTGTTCCATCTGTTCATATTAAACACCCAGCAAAGAGGGGCTATGGGAGATGAAGGGAACTGATGATTAGCCTGAGAGTCTCAGCCTCTCACCCTTTTAATGTTCCAAGTTAAAAAAAAATAAGCTTTTCAGGATACAAACAGTACACATACTTCATAACAAGCAACTCCTTGTCTGGTTAATCATGATCATTTTTGCTTTGCTGTGGGATGCTAACTGCTTCTTCTTAACTGCACTGACCAAGAGGGAAGAGGCTAAAATTGCTCTGCAAGGTTCTAGTCTTCACCAAGCATCAGCTGCCAAGGCAGGCATGGGAAACTCCAGTGTGCAGGCCACCATGACCCATGAGGCCCTCCCTGGATTTTTCCCAGGCCCTGCGTATTTCTTCTGCCCCAACACCCTCAGCTGCTCTGCGTCGATCAGCCTAGCAAGGATGTTTCTCTCTGTGAATGAATGAATAGGATATATGCATATGTGTGAATGGGGCGTGTGTGCGAATGGGATGCAGATGGGGGGTGAAAATGTGGGTGGCACATGCCGCAGTGGGTGGTGGCTGCTGTGGGTAGTAGTCCAGCCTACCCTGGTTTGTGTCCCCAGTCCTGCTGGCAACAAGCCTGTGATGTTTTGGCTGAGGGCCAATTTGCTGTCCCACCTGCTAAAAACAGCTCCCCTCCCTGAGCTGCAGCCCTGGAGGTGTTCGCGCTTCACCTCTGGAACAGCAAAGGGTCAGTGGCAATGCTTGCAGAGGTGGCCTCGAGATGAAGCCGATGCCTCCACACAGGAGTGGAAAGGGCAGGAGAGCAGGAGACAATCCCACGAGACCGTCCATGTGCCACTCGAGCGCTGGCTCTCGCGCCACTCCTGCTCCGCTGGCACAGGGAAAAGCTCCCAGGCAAGGCTAGCAGAAGCACCTGCCTCTGGTGGAGCAGACGTCTCCATTTCTCTTCAGCACTCCATCAGGCGACAGAGCAGTGGATGCTACACGGTCTGCACGGAACACCCTGATTCAGGTGTGCTGGAGAACACCATTCCCACAGTGGCCTGCCTAGGCAGCTTCTGGATGTGGAATGGGCAGGAGCTGCCCCTTTGCTCCTTGCATCGATGGGCAAAATATGTGGTGCTAGTGCCCCGTCTTAGTTACATCACCTTCAGGGCGAGGGGCTAGGGAGAGGCTGACCCTGGAAGTCTAACAGATTTGTGCCTGACAGACTCTCTGCCCACTTCTGACGATTGGAAGCTGCCTGACTCAGAGTCAGGCATTTTTCTGCAGCCTTCCATCTCTAAGACTGGACACACTTGGCACATTTAAAAAATGCAAAGGGAATTTGTGAAAATCACACTATCTGTGCATGCTGTGCAAATTTATGAGATTTGCACAATCTGCACAAACTGGAAGCTGAAGACTACGCAGCTGTTACTCAATCTGTGAGGGTAACATCAGAACTGCATAGCTGCAGACTTCCTGTTTGCACAGTGAGTACAAATAGCATAATTTCTGCAAATTTCCTTAGTCTCTAAAAATGCATAAACTGCAACTTGTCTTAGAGGCAGAGGGCTGTGAGTTGGCTGGCTCAACTTGCACAGCATGGGGCTAATGAACTGGAATCTGGAGGGACGAATCATGAAATCTGTCAGATTTTCGCCCCCTTATCAATTCCCTGACACATTGCAGAGCATGGTATCTGTCTGAAACACGAGGCATGAAGCAGCAGGTCCTTCAGCATGACAGACAGCTTTAAACGTTGTTTAGATATAGGTGCATCTTTGTGTGTGCCGTCTGTTTGCATGTTTCTATGTAAATAATGTTAATAGTAATGTATAATATATTTTAAGGTTTCAATCTGAAAGGGAGCTTTGGCTGCTAGGCAGAATAGAGCTGCAGTAAATTTATAAAATTGATAAAATAGCAGCAGTTAAAATGGTAGGCCAGCCGAAACTGAAAGAACTTTATTTGGTTAAGCAGATTTGTGCAGCTGAGTCTTTCTGGTGCATTTTAAAACCAGAAAGCCGAAAAGAGTGAAACCTGCACAGGAAATTCCACAGGGAGAGGACCCTGGAAGGCACCCTGTGTCTTGTTTCTACCAATCTGATAGACCTCCCTGGCTGGCTTACTTAAGCAGGGCCCTTGGGACCAATTTTAGAGAGCTGCAGGTTCATATGAGTGTATCCGATCTTTCAATCACCTGGTACCCAACTATTTAGGGCTTATAAAAAATGTATCCAGTAGCCCTTTCAATTGGCCCCATCACACATCAGCCACCCGTGTATTCCATACAGAATACGCATCCGATGCTCCAGTCACATTTATTTATTTATGTATTTATTTTTCGATTTATATCCTGCCTTTTTCCGACAAAGGGCTCAAGGCAGCTTACATCATTCTCCTCCTCCATCTTATCCCCACCACAACAACAGCCCTGTGAGGCAGGTTGGACTGAGAGTCTGTGCCTGGCCCAAAGTCACCCAGTTGGCTCCATGGCTGAGCGGGGACTAGAACCCAGATCGCCTGAGTCCCAGTCCCATGGTCTTAACTACTACGCCACATGGTCTCAAAAGCAACCGTGCAGCTGCATTCGGCACCCTTTGGAGCTTCCGAACCAGAGAGAGGTCTGGCTGTCCAACCCCAATCGAAGGCGGCCCTTCTTCACCTCCTTGGCAGTGCGGAGTCCAGCTGGACCCTAAAGAGCAAAGCGTGTCCTTCAAAGACTCTGCGACCCCATCCATCCCTAGCAGCGTACCCCACATCCCTGAACTACCACCTGGATCGAAATCATCCAGTCCCATCAGGACTGCCCAAAAGACTGTATTGGTTTTGCTTTCCAGTCAGCACCCAAATGATTTATGGTACCGCAACTATTTTATTTGCTGCAACAGTTTTAACATTGTGCTTTTATCTGCAGCTGCTATTTTTATTTTCTTATCTGATTTATTTATGTGCTGCTCTTAGCTTACTCTTTTGTTACTGCTGTTGTGTAATTTTGTTATATTGTTTTACCAACCATTGTAAACCACCCTGGGAGGATAATTCATCTAGAAATGTGGTTTTAAAATATATTAAATGATGGTCGCCAGAACCTGGATCAGCAGGTTCCCCACCTGCAGTACCAGTCGCTTATCCAGATTAAATTTCAGCTTGCCTGCTGCCACCCTTCACCAAATGCACCCAGGTGCCTTTTGGGGCTTTCACAGCACCCCTAAGACTCGTGGTGATGAAGAAGACGTAGGGCTACTTGCCATCCCGGACGACTCCACCCAGAAGCACCATGTGGGTGTGAAAAGGGGTGGAGGACCAGCTAGAATCTTGAGGCGTCCCAGGCTGAGGGCTGCAGGTACAACGCTTGCTGTGCATGGCCCTGTCCTTCCAGGCAGAACTGAAGCCTGCATTATGCTGTGACTCACTGCACTTTGCTCCAGCCACTCTGCACAGAGGGATAACTCTAAAGGCCCCAAGAGATCTGGATGAACTGACAGGGCTGAACTTCCCCTGCTGCAAGTTCTCCAGCAGGATGACCAAGACTGTTCCTGTCCCAAAACCAGGGCAGAAACTGGACTAGAAAAGATCTGGCTAATCAGTAGGATCTATGACCAGCTGGAGCTCAGCGCTTCTCCAGTATCCACCAGCTGGAGCTCA
>NW_025335856.1:6091634-6115843 GCF_004798865.1 Varanus komodoensis
CAGAGCTTCTCCAGTATCCACCAGCTGGAGCTCAGCGCTTCTCCAGTATTGCACTCAAGCATGGAAGAGGAGATACTGGACAATGGCTGCAGAGGTCCTGTAACAAGAGTGTAACCACTTCCTCCTTAAGAACAAGGGGGGCTGCAGCTTGCTCTAAAGAGGCACGGACTGCATTTTTGGTCCAGAGGGGAAGCCCTTGCATGGCAGTGCTCATCAACTGGGAGGGCAGGATCCCAGAAGAAAGAGATCAGTGTCGACCATCAAAGCACATTGCTCACATCCTCAGTCTAAAATATATCAGATGACATCATTCACGGGACTTTTCACGGCTTCCATATGATAGAGTCTTCCATCTGTCGTCCTGTGTTTTCCCACAATTTCTTCCTTCTGTTTCATATCATAAATTAAGTGCACGCATGTGGGTGTTACAAGAGGAGACCAAAACACGCTGTGCCCTTCGCATTTGGATGGGCAGTGCCAGCTTCTGCCTTTCTGGAGGCTGCATGGTACCAGCTGCACTTTTTGGAGGTACTGCTGCTCCCAGCAACTCTTGCTGCTCCTCCCCTTTATTTTCCCCGCTCCCACTTGCTTGCATTGTCAGCAGAGGGCCAACAAGCAAGTAGAGAAGGACATCTCCTGCTCCTCCATCTTACCATTGGACACCACCACCCTTGCCCAGGACAGAGGACAAGCAGGATGAGACCCTGCAGGCAAGGAGCAATGCTGGCCACTGGGCAGCTGTTGGCTGTGAGCCTTGGTGGTGGATTCAGCTGCTCAGGAAGAAGGCCTCCAGCTTCTGGCTTACACATTTCTGGGCAATGAATGCAACCGCTCTGAGATGACAGTTGAGTGCCTTTGGTTTTTCTTTCAATTTTTTTTTAAATACTTCATTTATATCACACTGCTATATATAAGGTTCTGCAGCGTCTCGCCTACTTGGTATCCTGTAAGCTTCCCACCCAGTCTGTCTGGGACACACACTGCCTGACTACTGTCCTGGCCCATGATGGAAATGCTCAATTTAAACAACAGCAACAGCCACAAAAGTTTTATATCCCTCCGTAGCGCTAGGGCTCTTCATACAGCCAGGTAAGTGGCTGACTGTTGCATAAAATCCCTAAGCTTCCAGCATATGTTGAGGCATATGCACCCCATCATCAGAACGACCCTTAATTCTCTTGGATGCATCAGACAGGGTAAAACCAACATTATCTGGGATTTAGGATGTTTGCTTTGCAGAGCAAACGATTAAAATATAGAAATCCTGAAATGACCATCTGTCTGTGGAGCAGGTTCCTGTGAATTAAATCTCCCCGGTCATTTGATCTAATCCCCGTGGTTGTATTTTGTATTTTACATCATACATCATCTCTTCAGTGTCTTGCAAAGAGATGCCAAGTTGCTTTATTTCCCCCCACCCCACCCCAGTCTTGTGCCTTTAGAAGTATCCTGATGTGCATAATTTTAGCAAATGCAAATATTTCCGGAAAGTGGTAGGAGGAGCTTTACTGGCTACATTTTTGCTATATGTGACCGCCCGGTGTGAAAAGTCAGTGCAGTAAAATTCTGCAACCCCTCCAGTGCTGTGGTTAGTTAATTTTGGACTCTGAGCAGAGTACTGTTAGAAGGAAAGGTCCATTTTGGATGGCAATGTGCTTCAGTTTCTTCAAATGCCACACAGTTCTGCTGCATTTGGGGGCCCTGGTGATTTTGCTAAGTGCAGTTTTGAAATTCTGCCCTGGTGTGTCTCAGAAAACTTCTCTGTTCTCTTGCAGTGGAGGTGACTGCATTAATTCTTTGCAAGATCTTAAAAAATCCAGCTCTCGCTGCAAGAAATACAGGGTTTCCTTCACCACCATCACCAGCATTTTATTTTATCTTCACCACAATCCTAGCAGGCTGCTTAGTTAAAAGACTGAATGGGACATTTTGAACCCGAGTATTTCCGAATCCAGCTTTCTCTCCACGCCGCTACATGGCCTTCACTGTTTCCTCGTCATTTCATTTCATTGTCCATGAGTCAGACCTCATCTGCTGAACTGGGTCTAATTCTGGATGCTGTGATTTAAGAAGAATAGAGACAGATTGGAACAGATTCAGAGGAAGATTCAGAGGAAGCGTTTGTTTCCTTGAATGATGTTGCAGCACTCGCTCTTCAAATACTTTACAGGTCTGTCCCAGAAGAAGGCAGTAATAGATCCCCTTGACTTAAGCAACAGGAGGGTAGATGTTAGTTGAAACTACTGGAAATATTTTAAACGGGAGCTTTTCCACATGAGTCTATTACTCGGTCATTTTGATTTTCATTTTTGTTGCAGAATTGAGATTGAAGCCCTACACACAGAGCCTTTTCTTTCCTGCTTTGCCAGCACATAACCACTAGGTGGGACTGAGCATTGCCTTCACTTTCACAGGTATTACCACATTTTCCTGCTCTGAAAAAGCCTTGCTAAAAAGCACTGTTTAAAAACAGAAATGGAACTGCAGGGTTTAAAGAACCTCTAAGCAACTGGTATTATTGTTGTTATTACTAGTTCTAATCAATGGATTTTAGTAATTTTATTGATTTTAGTATTCTGGATCTCCAATCTTATGTGCACTTCAGAGTATTTCCCTCTGGAAATGGGAATGCCTTCAGAGCAACATGGTAAAATCATTAAATGATTAGATCAATCATCAAACCCAATGGCATTAAATCAATGTTTAGTGTTTGCTAGACACTCCTGAAGCTGTCTTTTTCTGTTCTTTCTTTCTTCCCAATTCTTTTTCCTGATTCCTCCCCACCCTTCTTTTAAAAATCACAGCACAAACTTTTCCCTCCAACGTCTCCCTGTTCTTACCAAGGTAAATTGCATTTGCAGTGCCAGAGAATCAGTCTGAAGCTGTATTTCTGCTCATAACCTATTTCTGTGCCCATCTTTGGAATGAGAATGGCAAGCAGGAGGAAGGTGGGCCAAAGGCAGTACAAGAACCTAATTTCAGTTCACAAAGAACCTGAACTCACCAATTGCAACCGCAAATGGAAATGCTTTTTTCCCCAAAAACTGGACATGTTCCTGAACTTGTGATCCCACTTGAAACAAGCAAAAAAAGAGCACTTTTAAATAGGGGAGGACGTTTTTTCTTTTTTCTTTAGAGTGTGCACTTTTGAAAATGCCAATGGAAAAGTGCATTTTTCCATTTGAAATGCCAAAAACAGGTTACAAACAAAAACAAGAGTGAGCTGAGCTTTGACATGAAGTTCAGAGACTTTTAGTGAGCTGTTTTATCCCCTCTGCCCCGCCTTCTTACTCAGAGAAGGCTATGCAGGGCTGAAAGGTCTGGGAAGACCTTGCTCCCACAAGCAATAGGCAGGGTGATAAAACTGTCCTTGGCGTATGCCACACAACTGAAAGGAGAGGTGGAAATCAAATGGTAAAATATTTCCCTGTTGCAGTGGCAATATTCCTGAGCATGTGAAATAATATTTATTTATTTATTTGAGTATTTCTGTGCTGCATTTCAGAGCTAAAAGGTTCTCTTGCAAGTCATGTGCACACACAAACTCCCACTAAATAAAATCATAAAATAACCACGTTAAACCACATTAAAATTCGATACGATCAAGTAAGTAAAGAATGGTGTAATGCTGCAAAATGCCGAAATGTCAGCTTAGGCCAATGAGAGAATCCATCAAGACAAAATCAAGAGCAATAGCCCAACGCTGGCTAATGCAAAGGTGGGCTGAAACACAAAGCTGCAGGATCCAACCCTAAAAGACAACAAAGTAAGGTCCGAACGGCAGGGGAGCTAAATGGAGCTTTTCTCCCCAACATCTGGCATTCGCCATGCAAGGGAGAGATTCCGTTTTGCAGTGTGGGATTTGCTGTCACGTAGTCACTCACCCTCACTCAGAAGTGGTGCATTCCATGAGAGGATAACCACATGTTACCCTTTGCAGAGGCAAAGCCTTCTTTGAGGCTTTTCTTAGAGGATTGGGCACCTGCCCTTTAGCCAAGGCCGGGGTGCAAGGGGCTTATAAGTAAGAAGAACCATATCTGCCACTTGAACTGAGCTGGAGACTGAGAGAAGCACCTAGAGCAGAGTCTGGGCTCTGGAGGCATCATAGCGAGAGGGAGTACTGATGTAGGAATGGAGGAGTTTGACTTCCTGTTGCACCACTAAGCCAGAGCTCTCGACCTAGCCCTTTCTGGACGTGCCAGATTGCATCCTCCACTCTGTGCAGCCATCAAGGCTATATGCTTCACTTATGCAGCCCATGCATTTGTAAATATGTGCAAATCCAAAGCACCAGTAAGCTGCTAGCTGCCTCCTTTCGAAGGGAGCCCACCCTAGAGGAGGACTGGGTCCCTGGAACATCTCGTCCATCGGTGAGTGCCGCCAGGCCCTGCCTCTCCCAGGTGCATGTTGGACTGGCAGCCCAGCCGGCTTTCTTTGTCTCCTCTTTGCAGGCAGCAAAGGACCGGTGAGCGTGATGGATCGAGCTCTGTGAGCACCGCCTGGTCACCCTGGCATTAAACAGATCAGCCTTTGCTTGCATCAGAAATAATTCTCTGTGTGCACAACTCTGACATTTTGGAAATAGCCCTCCGACTGAGATGTCCTCCGTGGATGAAATGTGGCATTTCTGGAGCGCACTGGGTAGCTGTTTGTAGCTGGCAGGGAAACCCAAAGTAATGCGGGCACCGTGGAGGAGCCAGGCAGAAAGTGAAGGGGCAGGGAGGGGAATCCGGAAAAGTGGGGCCTCCTGTACGAAGGGAAACGTGCTCGAGGAAAGTTCAGATGTTCTTTCCAGCCGGCTGTGTTAAAACTGGAAGCTGAATTAATTGACAAAATCTGTGAAAGAATGCCCCCCCCCCACACACACACACACGCACACACTTTTCAGTTCTGTTTTGGATGCAAATTTCAGTGAAAAACAACCACTGAGCCGCCACCAACACCTCGCTATTTATAAGAGGTGTGCCTTTCTAAATATAGAGTGGGGAGTTGCAAAATAGGTCTTGCCTGAGGCGGATTTCCTCATTCAATGAAGAAATTCAGTGGAATCCACTGGCCTTATATGTTTAGGGTGTCAGATAGGGGTGGTGGTGGTCCCAGGGTCACAGGGACATGGAGCCTGCCTTGCATGGTGCATCCAACCAGTACTGTTGACCCTGACACATAAGAACCATCTGGATCACACACTGAATGCTTCTTAGACATATTTTAAATAGAATGGTCAATTGTTCAAACTGTGTGTGTGATTGCTATTTTAAATGAAGCAGCGGTTCAGGTTTTTAAGAGATTAAGCAATTCATTAAATTTAAATAAATGCATGTATGTTGCAGAAGCTCAGTCAAGGCAGCTCTTTGAGGACCTGGGAGGATGAAGACAGGAAGTGTGAAACAACTTTTCATTACAAGACATTTTCAAGCTTTAGATATAAGAAACAATTTCTTTAAACTATTTTTCCCACCAAATTCGGTGCAGGGTGGATTGGTTTGCTTGTTTGTTTAGCTAGGCATCACGCCCCCCACAATTTGCTAAAGCTATTCTCAACTTTTTTTTTTTACTTTTTGTCATCCCTAAAGATTATTTGGTGTATCGAGTGTGTGTGGAATCTTAATGTACAATGAAAGGCCTACTGTTATTTATTATTTATATACTATCTTTAGTGCTAATATATGACACCAGTGAGCAAATTACAATAAAATGTATTGGCTTGTGCCCTACAGCCAAAGTGTTTGACATCAGGGCTGCAAGTTTTACCACTTAATCTGTATGCTCAGTTATATGGGTTTGTAAGGTCCTTGGGGCAGTGACCCACATAATGCTCCATGCACGTTGATGCATGTTATCTAATGCAGGTTGCTTCCCCAGGGAGCCTACCCTGCATATGACGGATCACTCTGATTAAATATACAACTTACAGGTCTAAAATATGACCTGGGATCTTACATTTTATCGCACTGGGTTGGGTGCAAAGGCAGAACCCTTTCGCAAAACGTCTGCGCTGGGTGTCCAAGGGCCCATGGCAATGCATCCCTGTGGCAATTGGGCCACGGTCTGAATCAGGAACATCTTCCAGCCTCTTTCAGCCCAGTGTCTGAGTTCCATTTCAGAGAAGCTCCAATGCTGTGCAGGTCCTGAAGTGAGAAGAAGGCAGCGCCCTGCATGTTGGCCGCACCTGCCATGTCTCCTGACAAGGAAGGACCTACACTCAAGTTCTACTTGCCTTCAACCAAGCAGGAGCAGTGCTCCTGTGCAGGGCCCGCTGATCCAACCCTGGTTAGCCTGGTGGCACCATTTTTACTGGAGATGCTTTCATTCACCAGCTGGTGAGGAGCTTGGGCAGGTGGAGCTCTCCTTGCACCCATCCTGCTTGAGGGATCCTGTGGGCAGCCGGTTGGCCACCGTGTGCCCTTGCTCTGATCCTGCACGGCTTTTCCTATGTGCTTATCTTCTAACCAAACAAGGACCGGAGGCAAGGCTGGTGCTCAGCCCCATCCCTCTTCCCATGTGTCCGTCTTATGTGTTCAGGCACTTGAACAGGGCTGCCCTGGGCCACATTGCAATAGCAGACGGGGCTGAAGGCAGCAGAGGTGAGGTCCTATGTCTTGAGCCTTCACTTGAATAGAATTCCCTTGATTTCCAAAGGGAATTAATGGCACAACTGGGTCTGGAATAACGATGTTCCCATATGCCCATAATAAAGAAGTACCCCCTGGCAGCTCCAGCAGGTAGCCCAAACACATACTTAGTAGCAGCTTGCTGAATGTTGTTCCTGGACTAAGAGATGCACGCCAGGCATCTCTTCATTGTTAATTTAGAAGAAAAATCAGTGAGGAGAGGGGCTAACAGGAGCAAACCAGAAATGGCTATATGATCTAAGTTTACCCCTTATAGGCATTCTGGCCCACATTGCTGAAGAAGCAGCCATAAAAACTTCCCAACCATTTTCACTGTGAGTTGGTGAGGGTACATACATCTACCAGTTCTCCTAATCGTCTTAGGATGCAGTTTCTGCTGTAACAATGTGGGTGTGTGTGTGTGTGTGGGGGGGGTGAATCACTGTTCTGGCACACCTTTATGGAGCCTCTCAGATGTCGGTAAATCTCTCGTGCCTACTTTACTTTCTTCTCACCTAAAATTCTATCACTTTATCAATAGAGCACAAAAGGCAAAAGCAAAGCAAGCCATCAAATGTGAATGCAATTCTGGATCACCTTGGGAGCTGAAAGATGATTATTGGTTTGTTCCTGATACTGTGGTTGGACCAACAGGAGAGCAACCTGGCATCTCTGTCTCTGCCCTGCTTTCCCTTCCAAAGAAAGAACAGGATGGTACCATCCGTGGTGCTTGCACCCCATCAGTCTCTGGAGGTCCCGAGTTCTTCAGCATCAATGCACTTTCCCCACGCAAGGACAGCTGAATGAATTCCATCTTATTCTACGTTATTTACGAATGTTTACACATAGCCTTCTGAAGACTACTTGCAAAACTCCTATCACATTAATAAGGTGCAGTTAAATCCCATTCCGCTTACCACCTGATCAAAACCAAACAGTAGGGCTGAAACCCGGCAAATGCAAACATTAAAATCAATCACTTGGCATCAACTAATCCCTTGAAACAAACCCTGAGGGAGAGGCCACTGGGAGTAAGAGGAATGAGTCTAAGTGGGGCCATGAAAGAATTCACACTAAGCGCGCACGCACAGCAGAAACCCTTCGAGCACCCTGGTCTGCAGACAATCACATATGCAATTCTCTTAATATGAAAACGTTGATCAGCCTCCATGCCAATTTTGCAAGAGGGGTGATTAGCATTTCCTAAACTGAAGCATTTTCCTCTCAAATAGGTGTCATTCCTTATAAGCAAGCACCAGGAAGGAGGAGGAGGATGAGGAAGAAGCTGCTTCAGCTTTGTGGGATGAATTAAAGATGAATGATTTATTCTGCTGTAGCCTTTGATGGACTAAAATCCACTTTATCTGCATGAAAGGTCCCTCTTGGTTGGGGCAGATATAAATAGGCATGGATATAATGGGGGGGGGGGGATAGTGGTGCCAACAGGCCCTACGGTACAAGAGGTCGTACTTGTGACTTTTCTGTGCAAAGCTAAGTGATGATTTACACCAGTTGCCAGTAACACAATCGCCATAGTTGTGCCATACTAATTGAAACGCTATAGAATTGTATCGCTGACTACAACGGAATCCAAAGATGGTGCACTCGTGTTATACGCAAGGAGCCCGTGCTGTAACCGAGGTTGGCCCAAGAGGTTTTGCTACCTGAGACAAAGCTCGCGAGGCAAGCCTGTCCCTATTCCATGTGCAGAAGCCTCTTAGACTGAAGGGTGACACAAGGCCGCGCTGCCTGGGACTTGAGAGAGCTGCACGTCAAGGGCAGCAGCTGGGGGAAGACTGGTCTCGACATGCAGGTTCGACTTGGCTGGCCTGGCTTTGGCTGACATCCCACCCCAAACTTCATGTGCTCCACCATGTCCCACCAGATTCCAGTCAGACTGGCAGTTCCTGCCCTAGCTCAACCTCTTTTCTAGTTAGGCGGCCGCCTGTCCAGCATGACATACCACGGCCTTCTCTTTGAAGAGTGGCCAGAGGATCCACTCCGTCTGAAGGTGTCCTCTATGGAGCAGGCCATCCTGTTCCATGGCAGTTTAGCAATGACAAACCATAGCAAGAAAGGGCAGGGAGGGACTTCAAAGTTTCCCATCAAGACCTGGCACCTGGGGCCAGTTTTCTGTGTGGTGGTGAAGTGTATTGCTTTTCTATTACAATTATAAAAAGAATTATTTATTTGCAGATATATAGATCAAGGCATATCCAAATATCATCAGATCACTGTCCTCGTTTCTGGCCATTCATCACTGGTCCTGTTTCTCGTTCTGCTGCCCAGCGGGACTGAGGAACAGCATGTCTGAAATCATCTGCTGACCTCCCTCGTGGTGGTTACAGCTTTGCTCTTTCTCCATACCCAGAAGGCTGCAGTTTGCGGTGGCCAATCGCTTCCAGTGGAATCCCTTTGCCCTGCCGACAAGGACAGCCGTCACATCCTTCTCTGCACAGAGCATGCCGTTGTATCTTTGCATCTCTGCCCCGGCTGGGGCTTTGGTGTTTTGCATCTGACTCAAAGTGCAGCCCTCAAAAGACTAGTTCTTTCCTTGCCTGCTCTTATGGAGGTCGATATACATGCAGGCACACGGCCCTCATGAGCACAGTTATGAATGCATCTGTCGGGACAGCCATAAGGGCTTGGATGCCTCTTTTCACAGTGTGCACCAGGACAATCTGATTTCCTCCTTCCGTTAATAACTGGCACTGTCTACAGAGGCATCCCTCGCGAGCTGCTGCTGGAAATCTTTGCTCGATACTCCGTCTGCCTTTCACAAGAATGTGTGTCATGCTATCTCGGTCCTTTATTGAGGGCTCCTGCACGCACACGTCGCAAACCAGTAATGAGAAGTGGAAATAGAGACAGGGAGGCTCGGCAAATGCACGGCGGGTCTCCTCACCCCACCCACCTGCACCATCCAGGCGATCATTGTTGTCAAGGCATAATTGTGCTGAAGTGCAGGCAGGACGTTGGCCTACGACTCCTGCCTCGGGAAAAAGACGGAGGCTTGCTGATTGATTTTTCTCTTTTTTAATTCCTGCAGTTCTGTAATAATGCATAGGTAATAACGACGAGGGGAGGGAAGAGGGACAGAAAAGCAATTAGGGGAGCGTAGTAAAGCAAAGGAATGTAGAGGGATGAGGTGGCCGGCTGAAAGTTGTGGTTGTGATTGCAAGCTGCTTGTTGCAAAGCAGAGGGTGCCTGGCTGCTAAGAGAGGGTGTTCATGGCCAGGGGAAATTGTACCTTAAAAGAAATAGAGCTCATAATGAAAATGCTGATGTTCAAGTCTGTGAGAAGACAATATTTAAGTTTTGTGGATTCTCTGGAGGGAACACTGCTCTTTGGAGTGGCTACAGAGCCAAGACGACTCTATCTGCACTCAACTTAGGGGCTGGGAACACTGCATGTACCTACCTCACAGGGTTGTTGTGAGGATGAAACAGAGGGGAAGAGAAGCAAATCCTGAATAAATACATAGACAAAGAAAGCACCTCTAAGTGCAGTTAGAGAGTTTGATCTAAAGCGACATTTTGAAAGAATTTCAGTGTAGAGATTCTTACTCAGAAGTAGCATCCAGAGAATTCGAACAGCTTCAATAAGTCCAGCAGAATTCCTCAGGAGGCAAGGTGTGTTATACTGCAGATAGTTAAAAAATAAGTAAAATTGAATCACCATAATAGCAGATGGGAGCCCTTGAACCTCTTTTAGTCTAGAATCTGCTGGCAAAGTTCGGCACAGTCTCATCCGTAATGGCTCACTCACCCATCGGATTGTGTCAGGCCCACGGAAGTCTGCTGGAAGGATGCAGGAGGCACACCTGTTTGAGTTTACCTGTCTTGTAGAGTTTGCTCTGGCATCTTTGGAGGCAGATCAGCCTAGGAGAGTGCCAGCAAAGCACAGAAAAGCCCCTGTGACTTCGTGTCTAAGGGTGTGAATGGAGAAGCCCCCAGTTCTAATGTCACCCACAGCCACACATTTTTGGGTGGCCCTGGGCAATGTATCAATTTCCCATCTTCAGCCCACTCTACAAATACCAGCCTACCTTGCAGGAGTGTTGAAAGGACTCCTGGAATAAACCTTACATGCAGTTCTCTGAATAGTAGAGACTGTTACATGTAGGCTAATATTTGGATAGAGAGAGTTAATTTGGCAGTGTGTTCTCCGAAGTATAAGAGCCCGTAGATTTGCAGCATTGTGTGGTACCTTATACTGTTTCCTGAGTCCATCTAGAGAAAACAAGCTTTGGGAAGCCTCCAACTAGCTGGGCACGTTCCTCTGTGAAATTTTGCTTCTAATCCTATTGCTGCAATGCTTCCGCTCCTGGACTGAATCCTGCAAGCCGGAAACATTTTTAACACCAAAGTCTTTTATCTGTTGCTCGGCAGACTCTCTTCTGGCTTAGCTGTTTAAATACAGTCTGTGGCTGGATCTCTTAGTCCTGCCAAAGCCCTTCCCATCCTGCCAAAAAGCAGAAATTAACCCTCGTCCTCCCCAACCCTGTAGTTGTTGCAATGTCAAGCCCAAGTCCCTTACTATCATAAGACCTGACATGGAAGTGCTTGCAGCTGGGCAAGCTCCGAGGCATGAGAGATTTGCGTGTCTTTGCAGTTGGCTAAAAGGACAAGCTGAAGATCCAGCTGATGATTGTAAGCGCAGTGGAAACCATCATACTGCAGAGAGGTTGGGCTCACGAAACAAGTTGCATGCTAATAATAATTAGGGAAACACCAGCTCATATGAGCCTTCAACTTTCCAGAAATTTGCATGAACTAAGCCTTTCCCAAACATCGGGGTATGAGCTGCAGTCATGGAGAAGCCGTGTTTGTAGTTGCAGGCCAAAAGCCAATCCTGGGCGGCATTCTGTATACCCTGGTGGGATTTGTCAGTTTTATTTTCTCCTGCATGCAAAGACTTTAATCTCACATTCTTTTTGCCATGGAAATGAAAGAACTTTACACGTTCTTTTCAAACATGAACTGAAACAACATTCTCACCCACCTGCACAAGCCAAATTCAAGAGGCACAGCTCTTTTCAGCATAGACTGGACATGATGCCCCTGCTTGGTATATAATGTTAAAACCTGAGGAGCCGGTCAGAAAAAAAGGGTCTGGCAACTTCACTAAGCACTAGCATGGTTGAATGCACAGCAAGCGAAAGCCTTGAAGAGCATTAGGATCTTTGCCCAAAGCAGTTCCAGGAAAGGTTGACCCTTTTTGCACCACTACCGAGATCTGGCCAAAGGAGAGAACAGCCATACCTGTTCTTTGCTGCTACGGTCAGGACAGGCAGCGTGTTAAGGCCTATAAAATCCTGCAGGCCAGATATGCTCCTTGCCTCTTTACCACCGTCCCGGCCTCATCTTGCTTAGCCTTTGGGTTGCCATTTCCCTGCTATCCCCTAACCTCACTCAGCCTCGATTTGCTCCCAGAATCCTTCCGCAGCCAGGTGTAACGCAAGCAAGGAACCCGGCACTGCTGAGTGTCTCCACCCCTTGTTTTCCATTGGACACAATGCCTGCAAACCTGCTTCACCTGCAAAGTCAGTAGCTCATTTCGAGGAGTGCAATCCGCTGTCCTTCTTTGCATGTTTTTGTAGGTGCTTGGGTGTGCAAAAGCAGGAGGCCATCCTAGGCCAATACACAGCTCGTAGGTGTCAGGGTTGCCAGATGTGGTGTGAATTGCCCACCAAGCCATTGGCTTTGGCCAACAGAAAGAGATATAAAGGAATTCTCCTTAGATGGGGACTTTGCATGGCCAGCAGTGTTTTCCCCGGATCTTGGCCTCTTTTCTGGCTTCATGGTCTACTCTGACCAGTGCGTTGGGCATTCCACTGACCCATTGCTTATCTGAGACCCTTTCTTTGGAAGGACCAAGATGAAATGATAGGGAGATGCCAGTTCCAATCCAGGTCTGCTCTTGTGAACGTGCTCTATTCCCACTGAAAAAGGGAAATGCTTCTTCCTTTGTTTTCATGGCAACTTTGTTGTCAAAGCAAAAATAGCGAGTCTGGGCTTAGTGTAATTAAAGTTTGAACAGACAAAGGCGCTTGGGAAGAATATGCCGGTGCTGCTGAAACCACAAGGGGCACAATTAACTGATAAGAGTAAACTAATTGTTATTCATATTAAATTAGAGCACAGGTGATTTGGAAAATCTATAGACCCGCCCATATGTTTGGTATTTCTTTAATTCTCTCTCCTTTTTTTGCTTTTGTTTTTGCTTTATTTTTTCCTGTTTTTTGCATCACAGATTATGGCTGTATGAGTTTCTTCCGGGAACCAGGTTACAGAATTGACACACAGAGCTATCTCTACTGTGAATGCTTCATTCCCCGATTAACTACATGATAAAAGCATAAATGTGCACATCAGAGGATTTAATCTCTGCTTTTTTGCATATTAATGTTTTGTGATTAACTGCTGGGAGGGTAGGGATGCAAAGAGCATTTAAGACTCTCATCAGAATCAATAGCATGGGTGAAACTCTCTTCCAGTAAAATGTTTTCATGTGAGTATCTCAAGGCAGATGAGGGACAACCACATTAAGGAAAACAAGGAAAACAAAACAAACAAAAACAGCCCTTTGTTTCTGGTTGCTCAATGTCTGTTAGACATTGAATGAGCTTCTGTGGTGTTGTGGAGTGTTGGAAAATTCTAAGCAATCTGTATGTAGCAAGAAGCAGAGGGCTGTTTGTTAGTAAACAGGAGAGTATCTTTGAAGGACGTGGAAGATCAATTTGGAAAGGAGAATATTTTCACACAGGACCCAGGCCTCAGGGAAAGAGCTGCGGAAGAAAATGGATGGGATGAGAGAAGGATGCAGGAAGTGCAGATGCAGGAAAATAATTGAGGGTCCATGAGACTGAAGAAAGCAAGGCAGGAGGAGGGTCTGGCCATTATGAAGAGCCAGCAAATTCCATAGGTCAACCCTACATAACAGGGGCTTCCTTTTGCTTGTCATGCTAGTTCACTTTGTCAGATGTCCCCGTTAGGAGAGAAAGAGCAAAGGTTTCTTTGTATTCACTGTCTGTGCACCATGCAAAATTTTGTACACTTTGATCATGCAGCCTCCTGTTCTTTTTTATTTTGTTTGAACAAAGCAGCAAAAATGAAATAGCCTTTTCCTGAAGGTTGCCCAGGATCTCGTGATCATGTTGGTTGTCCTTGCGTGCAGCCCAAATTCTCAAGAAGAAAAAAATAAATCAAACCCAACAGATAGCAGCAGGAATGTGGTTGCAGGAACCAGACATCAAAAGGTGGTATCCACCACCAAAGATCACATGAAAAAGTCTGTGTTTTAATGAGACTAAGTTTTAATGAGATGAGAAAGGGAGCAAGTAAGGGGAAGACCTCCTGGAGGCATATGAGGTAAAGAAAACAGATACAAAGTTTTGGCCTGTCTCTCATAATTCAAAGCCCAGGATCTTTCCAAGAGCTGACTGCTGGGGAACTGAGGACAGGTAAGAAGATAATCGGCATGGAATAACAGAGGGTCTGGCTGGGAATCAGGGGTTTCAGGATCCAGCCCCCATTCCTGGCAAATTTTGAGCTAGGCATGGATTTTCAGCCTAAGCTACCTCACAGAGTTTACTTATTTGTTTATTTTCTATTTATTTGGTAAAGATGAATCCTTGGGCAGTTTACATAATCAAGATACACAAATAAAAGGCAATACATTAGAATCAAAGATAAATAATACATTAGGATGAAAACAACGCTAAAATAACGATAATCATGGGCTGACAGTTGACCCACAGCAGTTATGCTATAAGCAAAACATAAGTAAAATACAGTGGCATGGAAAATAGCCAGATTTTAAAGACTGTTATTTGATTGCTGTTTAAAGATTTATTAAAATTAATAAATGTTAAATATTGGTGGATAAAAAGGTTTTTACTTGGTGCTGGTAGGAATGAAGAGTGAGCACCTGGCACACCTCCTTGAGGAGCTAATTTCAAAATCAGGGTGCCATCCCTGAGAAGTCCCTTCCCCTCATAGTCACCTTCTTTATTTCCTTTAAAGGTGGATCTCTGAGAAGGACCTCCAAGGACAACCTCAGGGACAGGGCAGGTGTACATAGGAAGAGGCATTCCTTTAGATGACGCAGCCATTTAGACTTTAAATATCAGTGTCAGCGCTTTGAATTGGGCCTGAACTTCAACTGGTAACCAGTGACACCAGAAGAAGGCTTGCATAATTTGTTTGCATCAGCTGCCTCATTGCCCTATTCTGAACCAACGGAAGTTTCCAGAATGCCAGTCATGTAGAACTGAGTCTGTTCCATCCTGCCAGCCCCAGTAAACACCCCGGTGGCTGCAACTGGTACTGGCCAAACTGGATACCGCCCTCCAATTCACAGCGTGTTTCCAGCACAGCTGGGACAATTGTCCCGCTGCCTTTTGCACGACAAAGGCCTCTGCGGCTTGCCTCGCTTTCTCGGCAAGGTTGCTGGTTCAGTGCCTTTGACTGTGGTTGCAGACTAAAGCAGAATGAGTCAGACCTGTGGCCATTATTGCAGACTGAAGGAAGTGGGGTGCTGTTAGCCTCCATCCCTTCTTGGGCTAATGATCCATTGCGACTGGCACTAAGTCAGGGGAACGCCTGTGAGCAAATGGTTTACCAAGTCACTGAGAGCTGGCAGGAGTGATTCAATAACTGCCGGTTTCTCCGTTCACAGCGACAGCTTCTCTCTGATCATTAGCTTGGCGAAAGGCCAAGGCAGCGATTTTCAGAGGCGGCTGCCTCCTGCCCAGTGCTAAATCACACGCCTTTATAAAGTGTCCTCAGTGGGATTCTAATTCAGTCGAAAGCATACCTTGAAAAACAAACAAACAGAAAACAATATGCTGGCCCACTCAGCTCTGCTCTGCCGCAAAGGTCCAGCATATTTGATCTGCAGAATGAGGGGGCACCTCTTTTTCCCAGGTTGTGTCACTCCAGGATGCCACACAGGGACTAGAAGCATGCATTGAGAAGTGGGAGGGGGTGTCCCTTTTCCAGAGAAAAGAAGAGTGCCAGAAACAGACAAAAACTGGGCCCATGTTCAGGAGAAGGGCCAGGACTCCAGGGTTCAGCACTTGCTCTATATGCAGAAGGCGCTGGTTTCATTTCCCGTGTCTGAAACATCATAGAGCTTCAGATAGTCAACACAGGGGGTGATAGCATCCCCCAGCCCGTTCCTTTCCAGACCTCTTGGACTGTAACTCCCATCATACCTGGGAGTTGCAGGCATTCATAGCTGGACAGCACCGGGCTGGAGAAGGATGAGTGTGGGCAATGCTGAACTAGATGGACCCATAGAAGGCATCCCCGGTATTCCTGATGTGTCCGTGTTCTATGCAGAGGAAGACTCCCCTGTGGGGTTGCACCTGGGGGGTGCCATTTCTTGTCCAACTGTGGGGGAGATTTGTTGAGTGCTTATTCATGTCCAGAGAAAGATTGACTCTTTCCGTCTGAGCACAGGTGCTCATGCTGCAGGTGGTGTGTTTATGTCCTGCTCCAACGTACAGCTCAGCTCAGCTCAGCTCAGCTAGACTTAATTGTGAATAGCTTTGATGTGATGGCGACGTGATCCAATGGAGCCAGCACATTTGCCAAAGATCTGAGTGTGCCCAAGGAAGTCTGAATCACAGGGAAGGGGACACGTTCCCCTCTGTCCCTTGAAAAGCTACAATTTGCTTCCAGGAGTGCATAGGGTCCCAGGGAAAGGTCCCGAACTGGGTTTCCCGAGAGCCAGTCTCCAGCACCTTCGCCCCTGCACAACCAGCCCCCTGTTCCTCTCACAACCCAGAGGTATGTGCTCTGAGGACACCAGCTAGACAGCAGGGCCGGCCATTCTCTCAGCAGGCTCCACAGTGATCCCAGTCCTCCAAGCTTATAGCTTGCCAGCATCAGAGCTTGCTCCTCCCTCCGCTGCCAGATGTGCTTCATTTCCCTGTCCTGATGGCTCCATTGACCTTTGCTTGGATTTGGCCCAGTTGTCCTCTGGTCTTCCACTAGCTTGGATGCTGGCCCAATGCTGGCCCACTGGGACTTTCAGCCAACTCCCATGGGTCCCCACACATGACTGCCAGGCACTGCCACTTGCTGGACCATCCAAGTCGCGCTGCACTCCTTGGGAAGGGCCAGTGCTGCTCCATTCCCCAGCGTCATTACCTTTGAACCAACGGTTCCGTAAGCCTACATCCTATCCAGAAAGTGTGTGTCAGGGAGGGAGAGGGCAGCCGGTGGTCCTGCCTGGGTTGAGCTCTGCATAAAAGTGAGAACAGGAGAAGGCCTTTCCCTTGTGCTGGAGCTGGCCTCCAGCGGTGGGCCATGCCAGGCTTCACACCCACTGCCCCAGACTTGCCCAGCACTGTTTCTCTGCCCCTGCCTCGTTAATGAGCGTATTGTTTGGAAGCGGAAAGAGGCATCCGCAGTGAACTCTGCCAGCTTGCAAGCGCAGAGCCTCTGGAGAGAGCCAGATGGTGAGCTGCGTGTGCTGGGAGGGGAGGGGGCGGGAGCGGAGCAGGAGTGTGCTGGACCCCCCCTCCCCCAGAATGGACAGTGGAGGTCAGATATGCTGTCATCATCTCTAGAGACAGCTCTTAACTCTAGGAGGAAAGTGAGCAAAGGAGTCTCATGGGCTCTCCAGGTCCACGGGGTCTCCAGGGGAACCATTTCCCTTCATATCTGGCTTTCTGAGTGCAGGGTGTCCTCTTGCACCCCCTGCCCTGCCCTGCCCTGCCCTGCCCACCCATACAGGGACTTCCAGCAAATAAGCTTTGATGTACGCTCCAAGGAGAAACTATCCAGACACCAGCTAACTACCGTGCCTGTTAGAACCATATCTGGAACAAAACTGGAGTCTGGCACTGGCCAGTCATTACTTAAGTGAATGGAGAAATTGTGGGGAAAGAAGTGGGAGCACACAATTAGCCCTGCTCCAAATGGCACAGATCCATCTGTCCCCTCATTGCTTTCACCAGGTTGAGGATCACTTTGAAATCTGGGGGGAGGGTTCTGCAGTTCAGCCTGGGGGCCAGGCTTGCTTCCACATTGCCCCTGTCACCACAATGTCATTCTTCATGTGAGTAATCTAACTGAATCTGCAAACATCCCGTTTCCACCAGCCAGCCCCCTCTCTCTCATTCCTTCTTGGCTTCCATTGTCAAAACTCAGATTGTAATTTCCTTGGGGTTGATTCCTATCATTTCTATTCTTCATTTCTTTCCTTGAGCTATTAAGGTGCAATTCTATGCATGCTGGAAATGGTAGAACATCCTCTCTCTTTTGGTCTAAACCTGCATAGGATTCTCCTTAGCCTGCTTATATACACTGCCTCATATCACTGCAGCGTCAGGGCTGCCCAATCCTCCACCAAGATATTTGAAGGGAAATTCTGCATGTTATCAGCTCAGGACTCTTTCTGTTCAGCCTCCTCCACAGAAGGGAGAAAAAGAAGGGGGAGTGGCGGAATGAGAGAAGAAGGGGAGACCTTGCCCCTTTGGATGCTGATGCTGCCCATCATGGCTTGACCTCCACTGCATCCACAATGCTATCCCCCAGCAAGTTTCCTGCAAGGGACATTAATTCTCTGCAAAAAGGATGCCCACTGCAGGAAGAGAAAGACAGAACATTAGTTGGCTTCCTCCATGTTCCATCTAGAGACAAATACACCTTGAAAAGTGCAGTGCTTGAGTCTACTCAACAAGCAGTGGCACAACTTTGCGGAAGACAAAAGGATCCCTCTTTCATAGACTGTAGGAGAAAACTGCACCTGCTTTAGCAACAGACCCATCTCCGATCCACAGTTAATTTCACAGAGGGGAAATGTGGGAGAAGCCGCCCAGGAGATCTTGAATGTGGTGGGACTCAAACCCAGGTTTCTCAGGTCCAAAGCCAAACCTCAAAGCAGGGCACCACTGCTGAAGGCCTCTCAAGACTCCACTTGGCTGGACAGCTCCATTGACCCTCAGTTCTCTGTCCATGGTCCTGGACAAGCACCATGAGCTGCTCGTCTTCTAAAGCTACACATCAGCTCCACCTTCTGGTTTCCCAGCTCACATAAAAGTGTGTGTGTGTGTGTGCGCGCGCGCGCGCGCGCGTGTAAGATGGGAGGAATTGGTGCACGAGCAAGTGCCCATTTCAAACAGGAAAAGACTGGTTTTAGAATGGTCCGTGGTGGTCCCACTTGGGTTTTAGAGAAGGAGAAAGCCTATCCCCGTACCAGGAAAGGGGAGTTGCAGAAGCTCAGGATGGGATGCCAGTGTGACTCTGATAAGAAAACTGGAAGCACGAGGAAGATTTGTACAATGGGCTCATAAGCTGCAAAAGGGGGGAGTTAAAAAGCGAGCTGGGCAGCAGTAATTCTTTGCCTCCCAGCAGTCTGCATTGGAAGCTCATTCTGAATTGTGTAAATAGCAACTCTTTCAGACACAGTCTGATTTGCTAGTCATGAGATTTCCTAGCCACAGTGTGCTTTCTAAGTGAACATTGTCTGTTCCTGTCATCATTCACGTCTCCTAGCAAGCACCATGCCCCCTTCTCCTCTTACGCCTGCTGCCTCCCACCCTCCTCCCCCCATTCTGGGCTTGGGATAGCTTCTCCCACTGTCTTAAAGACCATGGGGTATGCTGTTGCGAATGGGCGGAGTAGACACCAATTCAGCTGGGGGACACCAGAGAGGCAGGCTTGCCTTTCTTTCCCTCTTGCAGGAAGAATTGCCCCCCTGCTTAAGTGGAATAAATTGGTACAGGCCATTAGCAGCAACAGAGGTCCTCCTCTCTCTCTCTCTCTCTCTCTCTCTCACTCACTCACTCACTCTCTCTCTCTCCAAGGGGGCGGGGGATTGTCACTGCTTCTATAGACATAAACCCATCAGCCACAGATGTGAATCCAAGCTCTGCCTCTTTTCTCCTGTTCCCTCCCACTGCCCTTTTCCCCCTTCCCATTTCTCTCTCTCTCCCTCTCTCCCTCTCTCTCCCTCTCTCTCTTCCATTCATTCTTGAATTCATTTGTTTCTTCTTTCTATTAAATGCTGCCCTTTTGCATAGAGATAAGCCTGGGTGAAGCTGTGGTCTTTAAAAGAAGACAGCAGTGAAAGAGAAGAATAACTATTGTGCCGTGGCTTTTGTTTTAAATTATTGTTCTTATTCTTATACTTCTTATTATTGTTGCTTGGAGGAACAAGTGGGGAAGGATTCTTGGGGAATTTTTTTTCTTTGTGCTTGGATTTTTTTTTTAAAGCAAAGGGAAGAGGTTTGGAAGAACCGCATGCGGGGAGATGCTTCTGAATTGGGCCTCTGTTTCCAAGGATTAAAGGATGAATAGGCGCTGCTGCGATGGAGAGAGAAGGCGATTCAAGCGGCCAGAATAAGGTAGCTCTCTCTCTTTCTCCTTCTTGATTGCTTTTGCTGAGCTAGACAGAGTTCCTTTATGCTTGAGGGATCCGTCTGTGGGGCCAGACAGAGGAGAACAGAGAATGTGATAGACTTTTAAGAAGATGCAATTGGACCTTCGTTGCCCATGTTTGGGGAGGGGGGGGCTGGTGCAGGAGTTGACTGGTAGGAAAATGCACTTGGACTTGATAGGTGTGAAAGAAGTAGCCAGTGCTCGTATTCTGTGACTACAAAGATCTCCGTTAATTGTTCCCGATTAATCAGTTGCTATTGTCCTTCTGCACTCATTTTCCAGTCTCACCTTTGACAACAAGGTTTTCCTATCGATAGCATGCTGCTGATATTCAAAAGAACAGAGGCTTTGCCTCTTTGTGATCATCCATTACAGAAAGACAGTGGACGAAACACTGCAGCCCTCCACAGACCCCCACCCTGCTAAACACACACACACACACACACACACTCCGAGAGAGAGAGAGAGAGAGAGAGAGAGAGAGAGAGAGAGAGAGAGAGAGAAATTTAATATATGCATGCAAATCTTTATGGCAAGGGAAGAATGAGAGTTGGCCAGCTTTTCCTTTCCTCTTTTCCTTCAGTTAGTCTTCTGTGCAAAAAAAGAATGTTCCATCCTTGCCAGCTTTTGCTATACAGCGAACTTCTGGACAGAATTAAAGGAAAGACTGCTTCCTTTGGATCTGAGGTTTATGTGGCAGAGAGCAAGCAAGGAAGAAAGGCTGGTGTGGGGTATGAAGAGGGATCAGGAGTTCCTTTTACAAACAATGCCTCTTTTATACCCACCTCCCTTTCAGATTCATTTCCTTCTTGAATCTGGGCTTCAGGAAGGAAAGAATGGGAAAAACAAACCATGGGGAGTGCGAATTTGGCTCGGATCAAATTTAAAGAAGACACGAGCCCTCCTGCCCAGCCCTGGTCTCCTAGTACTTCCAGTCTCCTCCATGCTTGCAACTCTGTATGACAAGCAGCTTTGCTCCTCCAAACTCCTGAGTATCCCCCTGCCTCCAATGCCTAAGAATAATTGAAGTTACAGCGCGTGTGTGGCTTGGGACGGAAGGACTGATATTATTCACCTCTGGGAAAATGTTGCCTTCCTGCACCAGGGGATTTCAGCAGCCAGGTCTGCAAGCTTTGTGTGAGGATGCCGGCACATGGTGCCCTTGCACTCCGGTGTGGCGGCTTGTGGAAAACTGCTTTGCAGGAGACCTGTAGTTCATGGAGCATTTCTGACATGGGCAGATATCAGTCGAGCCAGACGAACTAAGTGTGTCTCTTCATCTAGATTCCATCTTGGTCTTAGTAAGGCAGAACTATGCAAACAGTGAAAACCAGGAGCACGAGAGAGAGAACAAGGTGCAGCTACACCAATTTGAAGCCTGTGTCAAATTGGGGGCCCACAGGCAAGGGCCACAGCTCGGTGGCACAACATGCTTGGCACTCTGCATGCAAAAGCTTCCAGGTGCCATGCCTGGCATCCCCAAGTAGGGCTAGGAAATACTCTTCCTCTGAAACCCCAGAACACTGTGGCAGTCAGTGTAGATAAGACTGTACACGCCTGACCAGTGCCCTGATTCATTTTCAGGCAGTTTCCTATGTTGGTTCCTATGAATCAGAGAGAACTATTTTTTATACAAGTGCATGCTCTGTTTGTCTCCAGAGAGCTGGGAAAACAAAGGCAATACCAGCTCTTATTAGGCCCCCTTTCCCTGGCATAGGCAAGGTGTAAGCTTCTGAGTTTCACACAGCTGTTCACCAGGGCAAAATTGCTGTCAAGGTAACTAAAAGGGCAGATTCAGTGAAGACCAGGTTTGATCTAGGTTAGCAAGCTGGAGATGAAGGTTTGAAATGAAGCTGAAGAAGTATGGATAAAGTGGTGGAGACCCAAATCTTTCCCACTTTGTCTGCTTCTTTGCAGTTTCAGGAGGAAATGTGTGCCTTCATCTTTCATCATTGATACAACATATACATATTTTGCACTTGGGTAACTACACCCAAGTTCAAAAAATGCTGGGAGATGGAGCTTCAAGTGTTTCAACTTAGCACTGTGTTGTAACCAGAGCAAAACAGATTCTGATGCCGTGATTCTGACAGCAGCTTTCACATGACTTTTTGAGCAAGATTGTCCATCTCTTCTTTCGAGAGAAAAGTTGTGTGTGCCCAAAAGAGTGGAAGAAAGAATGCTGTGGAGAATCCGCATTGAGAGCCAAACTCGTGCAGTGATGGTGAGCATGAAGCAATCTCCCTCTCACAGCCGAATTACAGCTTCCCCTAAAAATAGGAATTCCTCACAAAATGCTTTCAACTCTTCCAGCATGACCTGCTGAGCTGGAATTGCAAGCAACTCATCAGCAGCCCCAGTGGGAGACCAGCTCCTGGTCACTCTAGAATGGATGGCTGTGGGGATCAAGAACATCTTTGTGGCACAAAGTGCTCATGAGCTTTGGGTCCACTCACCTGGACCACTCTTTTTCCCTGTGGTTCTGACTGGCTGTATCTTTTCCAAGGAGGGAGTCAGCTGGGCAACACTCATCAGATTCTGCCCTATATCCTTCAACAGGCTGTTGCACAGAGCAGATTAGTAGCCCAATATGACCTCTGATCCTGCCAGCTGAGCTTGCTGCATAGTTTCCAGGTCAATGTGGATGTAGCATCCTGTAATGTCATCAGCCCTCACCCTCTTGTTTCTTGCCATGGCTTGGTCCTCTAGCTAGACGCCTTGATCTAGGATTTAGCCTGGGCTACAAATGTCCTTTCGGATTGCTTTCATAGCACACTGCCTTAATTCAGCACCATCTTAATCTGGTTCTTAGTCATATGCTTCTCAACTGAAGCAATTCTGAGAGCGTAGCAAAGGTGGCGTTGAGATCATGATTGGATGGGGAGGGTCATGGGGAGATTCGCTGCAATTCGGCACAAATCAAGACCACCAAGAAGTATGATCATTGTCACCAAATCTCATGTAAACTGTGAGTGAACTTGACACTTCCAACCCAGAGGAAGCATAGAGATTTGGTGCATAGCTGTTCTGGGGACATTAAAATAAATCAGCAATATTTTCAAGGGAGGTTTCAGATACCGCTGCATCTCACCAATTTTTGCCTAAAGTGAAATTCAAGGCCAGAATGGAGGATATTGTTTCAGTGAGTATCTAGGAATGCTGAGGCATGCTGAAAGGGTTTTGATAAAAGTAATCATATTCCTCGGGGTGCTTTAGTATATCTCCAGAACAGCACCGTGCAGATGTTTCTGTAGAAGAGCTCTAGGAATCCTGTTTTCAAATCAAGGTATGTTCCAGGCCAAGGGGGATGTTTTCTTCCTTCTTTCATATGCTTGTGGGCTCCCCAGTGGGGCATCGGGGTCACCACTGGGAGACCCAAATCCTGGACTAGATCTTCTTATATTCTCATGGGCTCATCTTCATTCAATCTGCCCTACAAAGTGGTAATTCCTCAGTTGCTGGACAGCCTAAGAAAGAAAGTTCTGGAAGGCAGCTTATGACATTTTCACACTGCACACAACAAAAACAAAGCAGATCTGTGACCTTTTCTGTGCCCCCTCCAGCCACCCAAGACTCACACAAGTGCACAGTTCTCACAACGAAGGCAGTCGGGTCAGTTTACCTGATGAGAGGGCCGGGAGACTTGGAGGCTTGGCCAGTGGAGTCATTTGGTGGACCAGCTGCAAAAGCTCAGTTCTTCAGGCTGGGGGAGCTGCGTTATCTCAAGGAACGGATTCTTATAGTCACAGTAGTTAAAAATAGGGCTTGGTTCAACTGCTTCAGTGCATGTAGGGAATAAATGGCTATTTAGTGGGTAGCGTAACTGTGGTTCCATTCATGTGATAGACGAGATGTGACCAGGTCTAAGTGGCTTACAATCTATTGTTTCACTGGACCCTCTCCTCCCTCTTGCCCACTTGGGCTTTGTGTGTATGTGTGTGTGTGTGTGTGCACGCACATACACACGTGTGTTTGGAGGGGTGGGATAGGAACACAAGTGGTGTGCCTTACCATCTTTCTTAAAGTTTGTCAATATTCTTGGTGTTGAATAAGCAATTATTAATTATGACAGACAACACCCATATCTATCAAAGGCAGCATTTGGCATCATGACCAATGAAGCTCACCAGAAGGTGAGTGTTTGCAGAAAGACAGACAGACAGACAGACAACTAAGGATTGGAGAATCTCCCCCCCCCCC